>NC_134400.1:149624995-149874568 GCF_050003625.1 Haematobia irritans | reverse complement strand
ATATATATATATATATATATATATATATATATATATATATATTATATATATATATATATATATATATATATATATATATATATATATATATATATATATATATATATATATATATATATATATATATATATATATATATATATATATATATATATATATATATCTATATATATATATATATATATATATATATATATATATATATATATATATATATATATATATATATATATATATATATATATATATATATATATATATATATATATATATATATATATATATATATATATATATATATATATATATATATATATATATATATATATATATATATATATATATATATATATATATATATATATATATATATATATATATATATATATATATATATATATATATATATATATATATATATATATATATATATAATATATATATATATATATATATATATATATATATATATATATATATATATATATATATATATATATATATATATATATATATATATATATATATATATATATATATATATATATATATATATATATATATATATATATATATATATATATATATATATATATATATATATATATATATATATATATATATATATATATATATATATATATATATATATATATATATATATATATATATATATATATATATATATATATATATATATATATATATATATATATATATATATATATATATATATATATATATATATATATATATATATATATATATATATATATATATATATATATATATATATATATACATATACAGGTTGGGTGGTAAGTCCCGGTCTGACACATAGATGGCGTCGCTAGTATTAAATGCCTATTATTTTTATATAATACCAAACTTCAAATGATTCGTGTCAAAATTTGACGTCTGTAAGTCAATTAGTTTGTGAGATAGAGCGTCATTTGTGAAGCATCTTTTGTTATTGTGAAAAAAAATGGAAAAAAAGAATTTCGTGTTTTGATTAAATACTGTTTTCTGATGGGAAAAAATACGGTGGAAACAAAAACTTGGCTTAATAATGAGTTTCCGGACTCTGCCCAGGGAAATCAACAATAATTGATTGGTATGCAAAATTCAAGCGTGGTGAAATGGGTACGGAGGACGGTGAACGCAGTGGACGCCCGAAAGAGGTGGTTACCGACGAAAACATTAAAAAATCCACAAAATGATCTAGAATGACCGTAAAATGAAGTTGATCGAGATAGCCGAGGCCTTAAAGATATCAAAGGAACGTGTTGGTCATATCATTCATCAATATTTGGATATGCGGACAACTCACCGTGCCACAGGTCATTGAGAACGATGGCAAAAATTCATGAATTGGGCTTCGAATTCGTATTCTCCAGATCTGGCCCCAGCGACTTTTTCTTGTTCTCAGACCTCAAAAGGATGCTCGCAGGGAAAAATTTGGCTGCAATGAAGAGGTGATCGCCGAAACTGAGGCCTATTTTGAGGCAAAACCGAAGGAGTACTACCAAAATGGATTAAAAAAATTGGAAGGTCGTTCCTCTTGAAGGGAACTATGTTGAATAAAAAAACGGATTTTGACAAAAAAATTGTTTTTCTTCGTTAGACCGGGGATATGGGGAGGTGACGTATTACATTGACATACTTTCAAAAGTATATGTACCATATGGGGAAATGCATGTCAGAAAACTGTATTTACGAAGATGAAGAGGTCACGGATGATGCCGAGCATAGGTTCCAAACATATTTTGCAGGAAGCACATATATTATTGGATACTGCCGAAACATTAATATGTTTGTTTTATATGAACATATTATATGTTTGGAAGCATTTTGAGCCCAAAAATATTATATGCTTGGAAGAATTTTCCCCAAAGAAGATTGTGCTCATTCCCTCACATAATTTTCACTTCTACGAAATTTTTTAGTTCTTGGCACCTTTTTCTGTAATACAAATAACATAATGTTGAAAAAATTATTCAATTATACAATTTTTTTTTAATTTTACCTTTCGCCTGGACGTAGAATCGAACCGAGGACCATACAGTTTGTAAGCCAACACACTATCCACTGGGCTACGTAGCTGTTATAGTCACCAATAGACAATTATCGTTATAAGTTACATTTATATGCAAACATAACATTATTTAACAGAAACATAGATTTGTTGGCCACATGGAGCAGTGGTTAGCTTATCTGCCTTGCATGCAAAGGGTTGTGAGTTCAATCCCTGCTCCGACCGAACACAATTTTTTGTTTTTTAATTTGCACATTTATATTTATACTATATTAAATTTTTATAATGAAACTTCGAAATGTGGTCAGTCAGAAAAGAACAGTGCTTAATATAAACGAAATGGACTGAGCTTTTGGATAAAATATAATTTTTCTATTGCAAAAATAACAATTTTGTAACAAAAAACGGTTTTTGGTATAAAAGTTTGAAATTTTGGAAGGAATTCAAAACCACTAACAAAAGGAGAACGAGTATAAACATACATAAATAATTTTATAATATACACATAAATTTATTTAGGCGTGAACGGTTTTTACTAGCATTTAACACCATTTTAAATGCATTGAAACTTATCGTGTTGTGCACTTAATTTCATTTTTATACCCTCCACCATAGGATATACCCCCCATCCTATGGTGGAGGGTATAACTTTGTCATTCCGTTTGTAATACATCGAAATATTGCTCTAAGACCCCACAAAGTACATACATTCTGGGTCGTAGTGAAATTCTTAGTCGATCTAAGTATGCCCGTCCGTCTGTTGAAATCACGCTAACTTCCGAAGGAAAGAAGCTATCGACTTGAAACTTGGCACAAGTACTTGTTATTGATGTAGGTCGGATGGTATTGCAAATGGGCCATATCGGACCACTTCTAAGCCAAATCTGAGCATCGGTTTTTATGGGGGCTATATGAACCGACGCTCAGATTTGGCTTGCGGAGCCTCTTGGAGGAGCAAAATTCATCCGATCCGGTTGAAAGTTGATACATGGTGTTAGTATATGGTCTTTAACAAACATGCAAAAATTGGTCCATATCGGTCCATAATTTTATATGTAGCCCCCATATAAACCGATCCGCAGATTTGGCTTTCGGAGCCTCTAAGAGAAGCAAATTTCATCCGATCCGGCTGAAATTTGGTACATGGAGTTAGTATATGGTTTATAACAACCATGCAAAAAGTGGTCCATGGCGGTCTTAATTATATGTAACCCCCATTTACACCGATCCCCAGATTTTACCTCCGGAGCTATTGGAGGAGCAAAATTCATCCTCGAATTGTTTTAGCTGCAAAACTCGGACTTAATGCCCGCTTATATATTTGAAGGTGTCCCTCAACTCCTCTTGGACTACTTATTAATAAAGAGGAACTAAACTTTGCTTTATACATTTTACTGTTTAAGTTTTCACTGTTTCCTCCTTTTTCATTTTACTGTCCCAACTCTAAAAAGAGTATAGTGCCCTTTCGTTATTTTTATGATTTATTTTTTGTATATTTTCCACCGTTTTTGTTTTAATTTTCTTTGCTTGAATATTTTGAGTTACTCCTGGTACGTTCCGATTTTTTTTAACGAACCCAGAAAAAAATTGTGCCCATAATGCCAAAATGATAGACAAAACACCTGTCCACACATACTTAAATTGCTGCTCTCAAGGCAAAAACACATGCTGTTTTTTTTTTCAAATGTCTATTCACTTGGTTCCGAATGTCTATTCTCTTTACTCCAAATAGTCATTCTATTCAAATTAAATAATATTTAGACTTAAGCATATCAAATTTTTGGCCTTAACATACAAGCAGTTTCACAAAAATTGCTCTCTTGATTCTCTCGCTGTGTTGTGTTGATATCTTTCGTCAACCATCCCGGGTTCTTTCTCTATACTCTCTCTGTCTCTGTCGCTCCCTGAATAAAATATCACAACATATATACAGTTTGTCAAGAAAGTGTTTTGACAATGGGATAAAAATTATGTTTTGTTCCAAAATTAAATATAATGAAATTTTAAAAAAATATTTTATTATGTATTTTGCAAAGTATACATATGTACACAGAATTAAAAATTTAATAAAATATTTAATATTTCAATTATTTCTAGAATTTGAAATATTTGGCAATGTCAAAAGACTTTCTTGACATACTGTATGTTTACTCGAAATTTGTACATTTATATATGTTTACATTCACACATATTATTTTTATGAAACATTCATGCCCCAAACATAATATATTCTAACATATTGACATATGTGTCCCAAACATATAGTGTTAGTTTAGGAACATTACATGTTTGCACTTAAATATATTGTGTTTAAAAATTGTGCCCGAAACACATTTTGTTTATATCGGAACATATGAAACACATATTTTTCTAACAGTTTAGGCATTTGAAGATGAGATTGGACATGTCTCTTCGAGAAATATAATCCACAAGATGGTACAATGTAAAAGGAGCTGGTAGGCTATAAGGTGTTTTACAGAACACGTTCTCAGCAAAGAAACAAGTAAGCAAAGTCTAAAGTCGGGCGGGGCCGACTATATTATCCGTCAATTGTGTTGGGTACTATGTATAAAAGGTTTGTCCCAAATACATACATTTTAATATCTCTCGATCTGGACAGAATTTGATAGACTCCTACAAATTCTATAGACTCAAAATTTAAGTCGGCTAATTCACTAGGGTGAAACTCAATGTTAGTAAAAAAAAATATGGGAAAGATTTAAATCTGAAGCAATTTTAAGGAAACTTCACAACAGTTTATTTATGATTTATCGCTCGATATATATATTTATTTGAAGTTAAGGAAAATAACAGTCAGTTTTACAACTTTTCGACTAAGCAGAGGCGATTTTACAAGGAAAATGTTGGTATTTTGACCATTTTTGTCGAAATCAGAAAAACATATATATGGGAGCTATATCTAAATCTGAACCGATTCCAACCAAATTTGGCACGCACAGCTACAATGCTAATTATACTCCATGTGCAAAATGTCGACTAAATCGGAGTAAAAAATTGGCCTCTGTCGTCATATGAGTGTAAATCGGGCGAAAGCTATATATGGGAGCTATATCTAAATCTGAACCGATTTCAATCAAATTTGGCACACTTGACTATACTGCTAATTGTACTCCTAGTGCAAAATTTCAACCAAATTTGGCCAAAACTCTGGCTTCTATGATCATATTAGTCCATATCGGGCGAAAGATATATATGGGAGCTATATCTATATCTGAACTGATTTCAATCAAATTGAGTACAATTAACTACACTACTAATTGTGCTCCTAGGGCAAAATTTCAACCAAATTGGGTCAAAACTCTGGCTTCTAAGAACATATTAGTCCATATCGGGCGAAAGATATATATGGGAGCTATATCTAAATCTGAACCGATTTCAATCAAATTTGGCGCACATGACTATACTACGAATTGTACTTCGTGTGCAAAATTCGAACCAAATTGAACCAAAACTCTGGCTTCTAGGACCATAATAGTCCATATCGGGCGAAAGATATATATGGGAGCTATATCTAAATCTGAACCGATTTCAATCAAATTTGGCACACATGACTATGCTACTAATTGTACTCCTAGTACAAAATTTCAACCAAATTGGGCCAAAACTCTGGCTTCTGGTGCCATATAAGTCCATATTGGGCGAAAGATATATATGGAAGCTATATCTAAATCTGAACCGATTTCAATCAAATTTAGCACACATGACTATACTACTAATTGTACTCTTTGTGCAAAATTTCAACCAAATTGGGCCAAACTCTGGCTTCTGGGGCCATATAAGTGCATATCGGGCGAGAGATATATATGGGAGCTATATCTAAACCTGAACCGATTTCTTCCAAAATCAATAGGGTTCTATTCTGACCCAAAAAAGGAACACGGGCCAAATTTGAAGGCGATTGGACTTATACTGCGACCTAGACTTTGATCACAAAAATGTGTTCACAGACAGACGGACATGGTTATATCGACTCAGGGAACCACCCTGAGCATTATTGCCAAAGACACCATATGCCTACCTCGTCTCCTATTGGGTGTTACAAACATATGCACTAACTTATAATACCCTGTTCCACAGTGTGGCGCAGGGTATAAAAAGTAATGGGTAATGTAAGCTTTAGTCGGGATGCGGACAAAAAGGAGACGGTCACGGACCACGGACCACGGGGTTGAATATGAAATAATTTTCTTGGTCTCTCCAAGAAAATTAATCACAAGATGGTACAATGTGAGAAGAACTGGTAGGCTATAAAGCGTTTTGTAGAACACGTTCTCTACAATGAAAAAAGTATTGAGTAATGTAAGCTTTAGTTTGAATGCGGACTAATAGGAGACGGTCATGAACCACGTGTGGTCCACCTCGAAGTATCCCGAGGGAAGAGATATGGGGTTTTAGCCGGTTTCGTCGATTGTGATGGAGTCCGGCACACGGCACATGAAACGTTTTCCTAACCTTATGCACAAAAAAATGTGGTGAATTTTGAAACATCGTATTCTCTGACGAGAAAAATATTTTCGAAGGATCATTTTTATTTAGTTCACATATCTCATGAAAATGTCGATATCGACAAAATCAACTTATTAATAATCGCAAAAATCTAATTTCGATCGTTGCATTACCAAATAACATATAGTATCAATTTCAATTCTCTGTTCCGGCTAAAACTCTTAACTGTGGCGCTTCAGTTTATTTTCTTTATTTTCACTCGGATTATAAAACTAATTTCACGATAGCAATACATTCGAAGATATCCATGATTTCTATGACTACATCAATTTTGTTTTGTATCTGTGTGTTGGGAAGACCTATAGGGTCTATTGGTAGGTGTATATTATTATGTTTGGAAAATTATACGAAAGATCTAGCATTCAATCGATTAGATATCTATCGATGGTGCAATAGAATCCTGAATTAACCATCCACAAAAATGTATTTAGTAACCTGTTTCTGGTTGTTAACCACATTGGACCGTGAAAATAAAAATGTCATTCTACCTCAATTAAAATAAAATTTCCTATTTAAAAAAACAACAATGGCTGAATGTGACTGGGACTGTGCCATAGCAGTAAGAAACCCAATGGAGCATAAAACTTCTGAATATTTCACGAATAATTTGATCTTCAAAACAGTTCATGATGTAAGCAATGCCATATGAACAATTTATATAATAGATAAAGCTGAGGATATGAACATTTTATTTTTTTGCCTGTAAGAGGATTTTAAACATTTATGCCCATATTCATAATAATATACTGAAATTCGGATAAACCGAAGAATTTGTTTTACAGTTTTCGTTAAGGTTTAAAGTTTACGTTAACTTTTATGAATATGGGTGTTAGAAGTGACAAGGACATACCCAGCAAAAAAATTGGAAGTTGTTCCACAAACATTTCTTTTAAAGCCCATCCCAGAATCCCCCATTGAGTTTTTTCAACTTCCGATGCAGTCCTTTCGGACAAGTCCACAAACATTTCTTCTAAAGCGGATCGTGGGATCCCCCAATAATTTTTTTCCACTTCCGATGCAGTCCTTTTGGACAAGTGCACAAACATTTCTTCTAAAGCACATCTTGGGATCCCCCAATGATTTTTTTCTACTTCCGATGCAGTCCTTGTGGACAAGTATTAGAAAGAACGCAATCAGGCTATTTTAAGTGCAAATTTTGTACAATTAAATTTTACAAAAAAAAAAATAGAAAACTAATAAAAAATAAAAAAATAGAAATTAATAAATAATAATAATAAATTGAGAAGGTTTTTGCAAATTACAAGAATTTTTAATTTTTTTTTTGTTGATTTTTAATAGAAAAAATATTTTTATACGAAAATATATGCCGAAAATAAAAAATAAAAATGATGCATGACATAAAAAAATAATTTTTTAGAAAAATATTTGATACAAAGGTTGCCGCTGGTGAGATTTGAACATGCGTTTCTTATTTTTTCGTTCATACTAATAAAGAAGATCTCGAGAAGCTATTAGAATGTTATTCCTTAGTGTCGTATTACGATCATATCACAAACATTTGAATTGACCTCTCGACGCTTTATGTTCAATGGCGTTTGTGGCTGAGTGTGCTAAGGCGTTCTGTTATGGTGCCAGCAAACCCAGGTTCAACCCCTGGTCGGAGCGAAAAAGTTTTTCAAATTGTAAAAATTAGATAATAGGAAAATAATTGTGTAATAAAACATATTGATGAAAAAAATTGAAATTGGGTGAAAAATTTTTTTATTTTTTCGCTTTTTAAATTTCTTCATTCAAATTAACTTCCAGGGCACAACTTCTAAAGCAATGCAAAGGATCTAAAAGGGGAGTACTTCCGTCCTATGACAAGCCCATGTAAAATTCATTGGAGATGATCCAAGTTTACACTACTTCCGGATCACAGATTGGGGATCCAAACTACTTTTTTGGAAGCTCTTTTTTTGCTGGGTAATTATTACGGCCGATATACATCAATAACATACGAATTATGCCCCATTTCAAAGAGGAGAATATAAAAAACGACATTTCCTGTAAAATGAAATTAAGAGTAATTGTCAATTGCCCAGACTAAAGGAGATAGACAATTTCAGAAATTTTTTGCAACTGAGGAATCACGAGAGTGGCATTTTACATTACGCACAATCAGGTAGAGCATTTGCATTTTAATACGGAAATGACCACTCAGTAGAAGAGTTGCTATTAGTGTTGTCTAGTTTGGGGATTTTTCTCGTTTGGAGAAATTTTATGGGGTACATTTTTGGGGTAATAATTATGGAGGTATTTTTTGGGGTAATAAAGAAATGCTATATTTCAAGTTGAAAAAAATAAAGATTTTTTTGGAATTGTTTCCTATTATGAATGGAAAATATCTTTTAGTATAATAACCAGGACTATGGAGTCGAAGGCTAAAGATTTTGCTGAAGTCGGAGTCGTAAAAATTTTACTTGACTCCGTTTCCGGCTAAATTAAAAATTTAAATACATTTCATATATGTGTACCTAAAAAAATGTTTATGCAAATTTAATTCAATTGTGTTATTCGATTTATTAATGAACGGTATAACTGTAATTACGTAGAATAATCTCCAATGGTGGAGAGTTTTGTACGTTTTCTAGAAGGCTAGACAAGAATCTGAATCGATCTACTTTAACGCCCACCACAATAAAAATTTATTTGAAAATTTTCGTAACATCGATTTTATTTTTTATTTCTTTTTAAGACGATATAGTTAATTAAATACGTATGTCGGTAGAATTCACGCTCGAATAATGGCCTGACATTTTCATAGTATTTTTAAGAATTTGGGATCCTTAAAAAAATATGCATATATAGCGATACACAAACCGATTCTTGGGCGCACGGAGAACGTTTGGATCGTAGCTTTATTTTGGGGCCACAAAATCAAATTAGTAGTTTTTTGTTGATATCGGCTAATTTGTTAAATTACACACAAATATATACACTGGTGGCCAAACTAAAGCAACTAAATTGACTAATTAAAATTTGAAACATTCGACACAATCGAATTTTGTCTTTTGTTTTATATTTGTCCATATTCGATTTTGTATTTGTCAATATTCGACTACACAAAATAAAAATAAAACAAGTATATACGGCCAGGCCTAATCTTATGTACCCTCCACCATGGATTGCGTAGAAACTTCTACTAAAGACGGTCATCCACAATTAAATTACTTGGGTTGCGGCCGATGGCAAGACATCTTAAAACTTCTTAACATCATCTTCTAAATTGTAAGTTAGTCCATGCGGGATATATAGTAGACAAAAGAAAACTCTATTAAATAAGTACATATATATTCAGTTCTTGACCGTTATATATAGGGAAGAAATAATTACGAATCGATATGAACTTTTTTGCTGTAATTACAGGTTAGGTTAGGTTAGGTGGCAGCCCGATGTATCAGGCTCACTTAGACTATTCAGTCCATTGTGATACCACATTGGTGAACTTCTATCTTATCACTGAGTGCTGCCCGATTTCATGTTAAGCTCTATGACAAGGGACCTCCTTTTTATAGCCGAGTCCGAACGGCGTTCCACATTGCAGTGAAACCACATAGAGATGCTTTGAAACCCTCAGAAATGTCACCAGCATTACTGAGGTGGGATAATCCACCGCTGAAAAACTTTTTGGTGTTCGGTCGAAGCAGGAATCGAACCCACGAACTTGTGTATGCAAGGAGGGCATGCTAACCATTGCACTCACGGTGGTAATTATAGAGCCAGAATTGAAATATGGGGGTCGCTTTATAAGAGGGCTATATACGAAGGCGGTTCGGAAACTTCTTAGCCTATCAATGAAAGAGAATAGTTAGTTTTTCAAAAATATTTTTATTTTTCAATATAATCTCCTGAAACTTCAATGCCAACGCTTTTCTAGCAATTCTATCCCTTGATTAAAATAGTTTTCCTCAACGTCTTCAAAATAATGGTTTACAACTGTAATTGCATCTTCATTTGAGGTAAAACGCTTGCCAGCAAGGATTTTTTTTTTAGATTTGGGAACAAGTAAAAGTCACTGGGAGCTAAATGAGGAGAATAAGATGGGTGGTCAAGCAACTCGTACTTTAATTCGTTGATTTTAGCCATTGTTAAAACACTCTTGTGCGCTGGTGCGTTGTCTTGATGAAAAATTATTTTTGTGTGTTGTAAGCCAGGACGTTTTTCTCGAATTTGTACATTTAATTGATCCAAAAGGTTGCAATACTACTCTGAATTTATTGTTTTTCCCTTTTGCAGATAGTTAATCAATGAAATACCTTTGAAGTCCCAAAAACAGTTGCCATATCCTTACCAGCCGATTGAATTGTTTTTGCCTTCTTTGGGGCATTTCCTCCAGCTTCAGTCCATTGTTTGGATTGTTCTTTTGTCTCTGGAGTATAGTGGTGGATCCATGAAACGACGCTTAAAATCCATTTTATTTCGCTTAAAACGATCCAAAAAACAGAACAGTTCATGCTTATGCGTTTTTGATCGACTGTTAACAAATGCGGCACCCATATTGCACAAAGATTTTTCATCTGTAGTTCTTCATGCAAAATAAATGGACTCGATCATTTGAGATGCCCATGATATTAGCAATTTCACGCACTTTTATTCGTCGATCACTTAATACCATATCATGCACTTTGACTACAATTTCTGTTATTGTAGCTGTTTTTGGACGTCCACTACGTGGTTCATCTTCAATGCTTGTACGACCACGTTTAAATTCAGCAACCCAATTTTTTACTGTTGCATATGAAGGAGCACTTTCACCTAAGACATTCTCCATATCATTATGAATTTCTTGTCCCGATAAACCTTTTTTATGTAAATATTTAATGACAGCACACATTTCTAATTTTTCCATTGTTAACAAATTGAGGATGCGTCTTTTTTGAACACATGTTTCTATATGAAGAAGCTGCCAGATCGAAACAAAATTTAACATGTGTTCATAACAGAGATGGAAGTTTCCAAAACACTTTTTTTTTGTTTATACCGCGCTTTTTGTGGTAGGTTAAGAAGTTTCCGAACTGCCCTCGTATATAGTCTTATGCCGTAAATTAAATATACATAATTCAATTGTCGTCAAAATTTGAGATATAGAGCTCTTTTGAACACCGTAATAAAAAGATAATTTATATCGACCCATTTTCGGTACCCTTCATAACAATAGAATTGCAAATGCCCGGTTGCAAAATTTTTGGAACCGGATATGTTTTTTTCAGTGTATATTTTAAATTAATATTTATACCTTGAATTTTTTTTTAATTGAAAAATATTATTGCTTTTTATTACAGAATTTGGAAATTATTTGTTTTTCGTTACATTCCAAATATTTTTTTTTTTTTGAATTTAAACAACACAGTCTGGAACAACAATTTAGAGCGTCCATGTTTTTAATATTTAGGGGGAAGGTTCAACAAACACTTGACAACACTGGAAATTACCTAGCCATTGAAAAGAGAGTGATTCGAATGGATGTTCGTACACGTGCTATAAATTTCGAGTTATTTACATGATAATCATCATTTTACTAATTCCAATCAATCAAATGTCTAACTCATAACTCTTCTACATAAAAAACATCATAAACATAATTCCAATTAAGGAAATATTGACTATACACGAAAGGTCTCTTCACTCACGCACTATTTCTTATTTGGTCTTCTTCAATATCCACTGCTTCATTATAGCAATGCCTTGTACAAATGATAACAAGACCTCCACCCCATCCCACCATCGACATCAATTGACTCTCCATAGTCAAAAACACTTGGCCTATATGTAAATGCACTTTTCTTATACTATATGGTGATTGCGTCTCTCACTCTCTCTCTCACTCTCTCCATAATCACATAGGCTATAAATGCACTTTTTCAACGCTATATGGATATTGTGTCTCTGCAAGAAGGGTCAAGCCATACGAGTGGTATTATAACATTGGTGTACTTATGAAGAAATGGTGAGGCCAAATACATTTGAATGTAATCTAATCTCTCCCCTATGCATTCGTAGCTTGTGTCTGCAGTGATGGCCATTAAATCAAAGCAATTAGCTTCCGCCTCGTTTTTTAGTTTTCTCGAGAGTTATTAATTTTGTTTGATATATGTGTCATGCTATTAATCACTGAATAGGTAGGGAAATTACTATAAATGCATTATTATTATATATATGAAATAAAAATATTTATCAATAGTATCGGACACACGCGGGAGGGGCAATGACACCTTAAGAAAAATTTCAAGTGATCCCTGTAAGCTCTAGGTCATATGCAATCTTATATCTTTGTGCCTTGTACCAATACTCCTTAATAGTATATAATCAGTTTATGACCTTTAGGAGGGATTCAAACATTAAAATATTGCACTTAAAATTTTTTCGAAATTTTCTAAAGCCCGACTTTTTCTAAAATTTTACTATTCGGACTTCCACCTTTGAAACAATTTTTTCAAAAATCTATTTCTGATTTAATTGATTGTTTTTTATACCCTAAACCACATAGTGGTTTGGGTATAATAAGTTTGATCGGCCAAAAAATGTGCCTACCAGAAATATTGATTTTAGACCCCATAAAATATATATCGATCGACTCAGAATCACCTCCTGAGTCGATCTAGCGCTTGGTGTCCGTCCGTCCGTCTGTCCATGTATTTGTTGTTCACAGGATTCCGGTCGCAATTATTAACCGATTTTGATGAAATTTGGTACAGGGAGTTTTTTGGGCACAAGGACGAACGCTATTGAATTTGGAAGAAATCGGATCAAATTTAGATATAGCTCCCATATATATGTATCGCCCGATTTCGACAAATGGGGTCACGTTGCGCGTTTTTGCAAACGCATCGTCACCAAATTTGGCAAAAGGTAATCTTTTCCATCGCCCTTCAAGTCTGCAAATTTCATCCAAATCGGTTCAGATTTAGATATAGCTCCCATATATATGTATCGCCCAATTTTCCCAAATTTTTTTATCAACCGATCTGACCCAAAATTGGCTAAATATAGTCTTCTATAGCACTTACTATATGTGCAAAACATCATCGAAATCGTTTCAGATTTAGATATAGCTCCCATATATATGTACCGCCCGATTTTTCTAAATTTGGCCATAAAACCCTTATTTATCAACCGATCTGACCCAAATTTGGCTAAATGTAGTCTTCTATAGCACTTACTATATGTGCAAAAAATCATCGAAATCGGTTCAGATTTAGATATAGCTCCCATATATATGTATAGCCCGATTTTCCCAAATTTGGCCATAGAACCCTTATTTATTAACCGATCTTACTAAAAGTTGGCTAGATCCAGTCCTCTATAGTACTAACTATATGTGCAAAATTTCATCGAAATCGGTTCAGATGTAGATATAGTTCCCATATATGTATCACCCGATTTTGAAAAATTCGCCCCTACTCACAAAAAAAATTTTTTTGATTTCAATCACGAAAATCGCGGATTCAATCATTTTTTTAATTGAAATGTCTTCAATCACGAAAATGATAGTATCAATCACCCATTTTGATTGAAAACCAACACGATTTTTAATTAAAAATTTAATTGACTTTTGTCACGGAATCAATTAATTGTGTGATTGAATCAATTAAAAACGTGATTGATTTTTAACATAAAATTCAATCATAGTTTTAATTGAATCAATTAAAATTTTAATTAATTTCGCGACAAAAATCAATCAACTATTTGATTCATTCAATTAAATAATTAATTGAAATTGGCTCTAAATTTCGATCAAAAAATTTATATATTGCGACCTCAAAATCGTATTTAGTTTTTTTTTCTTTTGAAATAAAAGAAAATATGCGTTTCTTATAAAACATATTTAATATTTTATTATTTTTTGAATTATGCAATAGACAGATAATTTTGGTTCTTGTCATTTGTATTTTGTTCTAACATAACTTACAAATACAACTACTATCAATAACAACTATAGGGTGAAAAAATAAATTATATAAATCATTATCTTCCTTATAATAATAACCGTGTTAGCATGTTCCTTCTAATATGTAGATGCGCCTAGATTTCCAATAAATCAGCAGCCTGTAAGCTAAATTAGTTTTTCTGAAAGTAAACAGAATAATTCGAATTTCATTTTGTTCAATTAAAAGTTAATTTTGTTAAACATTACCTGCATAGAATATCAAGTTCAATTCATAGTTCCAGGTTGCAGATTTATAATCTTCTTTTGCAGTTGTAGTCTTTTAGCATAAAAATGTGTATTAAGGAGCTCGGTAATTTAATTTTAGTAACAATTCCTTTCCAAAATTTCCACACATTAAAAACGTCTATTAAAATTTGAACCAATCAAAGACAAAAATAATGGGAAAGCAATGTAATATTTGGTATTATATTGATGATACTTTGCAAATTCTGGAAATATAAAAAAATATAAATGGAAAATACATATTTTTATTATTTTCGGATATTTTTCATATTTTTAAATCCAAAAGAAAGAACTTTTTTACCATTACATAATTCAGCTCATTAGTTTATATATCAGATATACTGCTCTCTACTTGGGTTCAAACTGAAAAAGGCAGGTAAAACAAAAATGCAATTTAATGCCAACGCCACTTCGCAACTTCAAGGTGAATCTTCCAACAAACCCATACCGCTCTTGGTTTTAAGAAAACTAGGAGTGAAAAAAATTTATAATTTTAAAAGATCAATACGGTACCCACTTTTTTATTGCAAACATATTCTTATATATTTGACAAAATGGTGGAGTTGATGGGATTTTCACGAAATAAAATTGGTCACTAAAAGAAATGAAAAAAAATATATATTCCATTGAAGCCGTTTAATTTAAACAGGCTTCAATGGAAAACGGTATTCACATTTCATAATTTCTTACCTTCAATAAACGTAGATTGTTTTCCATTTTTACAATACCACAAAACACAAACACAGGTAATTTCAAATGCGTTCTCTCATATATTTTTTTCAAACCTTTACCACGTGTCCGTTTGTTGTTGCACACTTTATTTATTTCAACCCTTTGCTATGATTTGTTGTTGCGTTCAAAATATTTATGCACACATTTTGAATGCAGCAGACAGAATGTCGCCAATCATGTTTTTCAATTTACGCGAAAAACAAAAACCCAACCGTTCGTTACGAGTTACTTCCACAGACTGATCTCTCCGTCATACCTTGTTGAATAAATACCCATTCTCTTGTTCTCTTTTCGCTTTTTCCATTGCTCAAAATTATTCAATTTCAATCACAAAGGTGATTGGATCAATCACATGTGTAATTGGAAACGGAAAAAATGTCAATCACGTTTGTAATTGAAAATTATTTCCGAATTGATTAACAAATTGATTGAATCAATTAATATTTTAATTGGAAACGTAACAAATATCAATTATTTTTTTAATTGGTTTTTATTCGGATTTGATTAAATAATTAATTGAATCAATTAACATATTAATTGAATCCGTTTCCAAATTCAATTAAGTGTTTAATTGAAAAAATGTTGGTCATAATTTTTTGTGTGTACCAGAAATATTGATTTTAGACCCCATAAAATATATATCGATCGACTCAGAATCACCTCCTGAGTCGATCTAGCGCTTGGTGTCCGTCCGTCCGTCTGTCCATGTATTTGTTGTTCACAGGATTCCGGTCGCAATTGTTAACCGATGAAATTTGGTACAGGGAGTTTTTTGGGCACAAGGACGAACGCTATTGAATTTGGAAGAAATCGGATCAAATTTAGATATAGCTCCCATATATATGTATCGCCCGATTTCGACAAATGGGGTCACGTTGCGCGTTTTTGCGAACGCATCGTCACCAAATTTGGCAAAAGGTAATCTTTTCCATCGCCCTTCAAGTCTGCAAAATGTCATCCAAATCGGTTCAGATTTAGATATAGCTCCCATATATATGTATCGCCCAATTTTCCCAAATTTGGCCACAAAACCCTTTTTTATCAACCGATCTGACCCAAAATTGGCTAAATATAGTCTTCTATAGCACTTACTATATGTGCAAAACATCATCGAAATCGGCTCAGATTTAGATATAGCTCCCATATATATGTACCGCCCGATTTTTCTAAATTTGGCCATAAAACCCTTATTTATCAACCGATCTGACCCAAATTTGGCTAAATGTAGTCTTCTATAGCACTTACTATATGTGCAAAAAATCATCGAAATCGGTTCAGATTTAGATATAGCTCCCATATATATGTATAGCCCGATTTTCCAAAATTTGGCCATAGAACCCTTATTTATTAACCGATCTTACTAAAAGTTTGCTAGATTAAGTCCTCTATAGTACTAACTATATGTGCAAAATTTCATCGAAATCGGTTCAGATGTAGATATAGCTCCCATATATGTATCACCCGATTTTGAAAAATTCGCCCCTAATAACCTTATGTTTAACAATACAGGCCTTATTTCTTAACTGATCTTACTCAAATCTTGCACAAGGTAACCTTTTGTGGTATTAATTAAAACTGCAAAATATTATGCAAATTGGTTCAGATTTAAATATAGCTTCCATATATATGCATCGCTCGATTTTCCCAAATTTGGCCATAGTACTCTTATTTATTAACCAATGTTACTCAAATTTTGATGTACTAGCCGATCGTACTTATACGTACTTGTAGCTCTTACATAAGAAAATTGCTCGATTTTTACAAATTTTGATTTATTACCCACACTAATTTAACGATTTTCTCTTTTTTAATAATGGGCTCAATATTAGTGGCATACTAACTCCGTAAGTGCAATATCAACACAGCCAGTGTTGCTAGAAGTAGGGGAAATTCCCTATATGTAGGGTTTTTCTAATATTTAGCGTCTTGTAGGGACGTAGGGCCACAATATAGGACATTTGCACTCAACACAATTTGCAATAATTTTTACATTTTGGTGGCTCTAGAGGAGGAAATTAGAAGCCGGCAAGGCTTGATCTTTAACAATGTGTGGTAAACTTTATTCCTGTTGAAAATTTTGTCAACATTTTATTTCTATAGAACATTTTGTCAAAATTGTATTTCTATAGATGTTTTTTTTTTTTTAATATTATTTCTATAAAAAAATTTCTCAAAATTTTATTTCTGTGGAATTTTTTCTCAAAATTTTATTTCTATAGAATTTATTGTCAAAATTTTATTTCTATAGAAAAATTTCTCACAAAAATTAGTTTATAGAAACTTTTTCCAAAATTTTATTTTAATAGAGATTTAACAAAAAAGGTTACTAATTTGGGTAGAATTCTACCAACTGTGGCAACCGTGGTGGTAATACAAATTTATATTCTAAGTTATATACGTTGCATATTCATGTTTTAAGATAATAAAGTACTTATAATCATTTTTGTTCTGTAATTTTTTTTTTAATTTAACGAAAAATATAGTAGGGAAAATTGTTTGGGAACGTATGGGAAAGTAGGAAACTTTTTTTGTCCTTGTAGGGTAAACCGAACATTTTCCCTGGCAACATTGACTATGAGCTATAGCCAGATTGACACAAAGCACCCATAGACATGTACCCCTTAATTTTCTTAAATATGTAACTGCGGTTTACCTCCCAGACCTATATGTTACCCCACAAATGCTTATGATTACTAATTCTGTAATGGTGGTTTAGGGTATGATATAGTCGGCCCCGCCCGACTTTCTACTTTACTTACTTGTTTTTGATATTTATTTAATATTGCGTTTAATATCTTTTAATGGTTGTACTCTTTTATCTTTAAATTCGTATTATAATCCTACGGGAAATGGATCAACCCCTGAACCGGTTTAGAACTAGTCTCTGGTGTGTATGAACTAGTCACAGTTTTGATCAAACCGTGTCGAAGGAACAGGTCACTTCAGCATGGGTAAATTTACACTTTAGGACACAATTTTCACTTTTGACTTTCATTTTGAGTACCCGCAGAGAAAAAAATATTCCCAAAATATTTCCAATTAGAAAGTCGATTGAAGTGGAAAACATTTGAAACTAGTTACGTTTTTAATGATAATAATTGCGTTTTTCAATCAACATCAATTAAATTTTTAATTGAATCAATTAAGAAATTAATTGAAATTTGGTCATGAAATCAATTAATTTTTTAAGTATTCAAATTCAGTATTTTTTTATGCCCAATTAAAACTTTAATTCATTATATCATTTTCGTGATTGGCAAGAAATTACTCTACGGATACATTTAATGCGCAATTAAATTCAAGGTTTGCGTACTTGATACTGTAAAAGAAATTTTAATGTATGGAATTTTTTATCGTGTAATGGTAAACAAAAGTGCTTCATACACTTGTTGACTGCATTTTGAAATCTCAAACTCGACTTCAAATATAAATTATGTCATGTCTCAATGTTTTTATAGCCAGATTGCACCACGGAGCCACCGTGGTGCAATGGTTAGCATGCCCGCCTTGCATACACAGGGTCGTGGGTTCGAATCCAGTTTCGACCAAATACCAAAAAAAATTTCAACGGTGGATTATTCAACCTCAGTAATACTGGTGACATTTCTTAGGGTTTCAAAGGTTCTATAAGTGGTTTCAATGCAATGTGGAACGCCGTTCGGACTGAGCTATAAAAAGGAGGTCCCTTGTCATTGAGCTTAACATGGAATCGGGCAGCACTCAGTGATAAGAGAGAAGATCACCAATGTGGTATCACAATGGACTGAATAGTCTAAGTGAGTCTGATACATCGGGCTGCCACCTAACCTAACCTTAATTGGAAATACGTTGGTAGTATTTTTTTCTGTGTATGGTCTACTATGAGTTTTTAATTAATTTTTAGGTTTTTGCACAAAAAATTTTGTTTACTTTTTTATCACGAAATTAATTGAACCAATTAAAAAATTAATCGACACTATTATTTATTTGTAGTTTAATTAATTATAAATGAGTAATGATACAATAAACAGTTTATTGGCATAATTGAAATCAACACTACAATTGATTGTAAATTCCGCATTAATTAAGTATTTTTGTAATTTGTGATTGATGCTATCTACTTCTTTATGTAAGCAATTTCAATAAAAATAAAATTGCTTCAGTGAAAAAATAGTGTTTTGCTATCGTAATCAATTACACTTTTAATGAAATCAATTGGATTAAAATTTGCGGACAAAATGATTCGGAACCGCGAATCAACAAAATCTTCATCACGCAGCAAAAATACCACCAATATATTTTAAATTAAAGTTTTAATTAATAATTTAATTTAAAATCTATTTAATCACAATTTAATTGATTTCATTATTTATTTAGCTAAAACAAAAATCAATTGCAAAATTGAATTGGAACAACTAATTTTTTAGTTGTTATAGATGATTGATATTATCATTTTCGTGATAGAAAAAAATTTAATTAAAAATTGATTGGAGCAATTAATTTTGCAATATATAAAAATTTTGTTTTTCGCATTCAAACGCAGTGAACATAAAAGTTTATTGATAAATATCAGCTGTTCCCAAAGTGTGAGTCCTACGCAGAAAAAATATCTTCAACACATTTCCTTTGAAAAAGTTGATAGAAGTTGAAAAATTTTCCAATTAATAAATTAATTGATGCAATTAACTTTTTAATCAAGATGGAAACATTAAATTAATCTTAAAATTTTTAAGTAAAAAACTAATTGATACAATTAACTTTTTAATGAAAAAATTAATTGAGTTTTGCAGTCAACATCAATTATATTTTTAATTTAGTTATTTAAAAAATTAATTCAAATTTGCTCTTGACATCAATTAATTTTTTTAATGTCATTTTCGTGATTTAAGAAATTTCAATTAAATAATTAAATGTATCAATTAATTTCGTGATTGAATCAGAAAAAAAAACATGTTTGTATGTATACCAAAAAGAATATTGACCCTATTGAGAAATTGTTTATCCTTTAAATAAAACTTTAAAATTTAATTACATCTATATGCTTTAAAATTTAATTACACTTTAAAATGTAATTACATCCAATGAGCCTAGTCTCTATATCGCACGCGGCTTAATTTTGGCACAGTGGACCCGTTGTAAAAATTTGTTGAAAATTTTGTTTTCAAATTTTCGTTCTTTACAAATACTTCTCTAATGAAGACTTTTGTGATTATGAAAGCTGAGCTCAAGTCCTTTCCAATGAGCCTACTCTCTATATCGCACGCGGCTTAGTTTTGGCACAGTTGGCCCGTTGTAAAAATTTGTTGAAAATTTTGTTTTCAAATTTTCGCTTTTTACAAATACTTCTCTAATGAAGACTTTTGTGATTATGAAAGCTGAGCTCAAGCCCTTTCCAATGAGCCCAGTCTCTATATCGCACGCGGCTTAGTTTTGGCACAGTGGGCCCGTTGTAAAAATTTGTTGAAAATTTTGTTTTCAAATTTTCGCTTTTTACAAATACTTCTCTAATGAAGACTTTTGTGATTATGAAAGCTGAGCTCAAGCCCTTTCCAATGAGCCTAGTCTCTATATCGCACGCGGCTTAGTTTTGGCACAGTGGGCCCGTTGTAAAAATTTGTTGAAAATTTTGTTTTCAAATTTTCGCTTTTTACAAATACTTCTCTAATGAAGACTTTTGTGATTATGAAAGCTGAGATCAAGCCCTTTCCAATGAGCCTACTCTCTATATCGCACGCGGCTTACTTTTTAAATAATAAGCCAAATACTAAACATCCAAATTCGAATTTGAAAACCTAAATTCGAATTTGAAAAATATTTTTGGTGCTGGTTTGTGTCGCGGCTAAATTTTTGCTGCAAATTTCAAATTCGAATTTATCTTCACACACATTATTTGAATTCGGCTGTGTAATTACCGCGCAAAACTCCATATTCGTTGGTATGTATTTGTACACTTCCCTATATATCATATACCGGGTCAAGAACTGAATTATATACGTATTTAACCTGTTTTTTATACCCTTCACCACTACTGTGGTACAGGGTATAATAAGTTTGTGCATTTGTATGTAACGCCAAGAAAGAAAAGTCTGAGACCCATCGTTTAGTATACCGATCGTCTTAGAATTAAATTCTGAGTCGATTTAGCGATGTCTGTCTGTCTGTCCGTCTGTCTGTCTGTTGATGTATTTTTGTGTGCAAAGTACAGCTCGCAGTTTTAGTCCGATTGTCCTAAAATTTGGTATAGGGTCCTGCTTCGGCTCAAAGACGATCCCTATTGATTTTGGAAAAAATCGGTTCAGATTTAGATATAGCTGCCATATATATTTTTCAGCGATCTGGTCATAATTGGCGTGTATATCAACCGATCTTCCTCAAATTCCGTACATCCGAATATTTTATGAGTCTCGAAAAACTTGCAAAATATCAGCCAAATCGGTTCAGATTTAGATATAGCTCTCATATATAGCTTTCGCCCGATTTACACTCATTTGCCCACAGAGGCCAAGTTTTTTCTCCGATTTAGTTGAAATTTTGCATAGGGAGTAGAATTGACATTATAGCTATGCGTGCCAAATTTGTTTGAAATCGGTTCAGATTTAGATATAGCTCCCATATATAGCTTTCGTCCGATTTACACTCAAATGGCCACAGAGGCCAATTTTTTGCTCCGATTTAGTTGAAATTTTGCACAGGGAGTATAATTGGCATTGTAGATATGCGTGCCAAATTTGGTTGAAATCGGTTCAGATTTAGATATAGCTCCCATATATAGCTTTCGCCCGATTTACATTCATATGACCACAAAGGCCAATTTTTAACTCCGATTTAGTTGAAATTTTGCACAGGGAGTAGATTAGCATTGTAGCTATACGTGCCAAATTTGGTTGAAATCGGTTCAGATTTAGATATATGTCCCATATATAGCTTTCGCCCGATTTACACTCATATGACCACAGAGGCCAATTTTTAACTCCGATTTAGTTGAAATTTTGCACTGGGAGTAGAATTAGCATTGTAGCTATGCGTGCCAAATTTGGTTGAAATCGGTTCAGATTTAGATATATCTCCCATATATAGCTTTCGCCCGATTTACACTCATATGACCACAGAGGCCAATTTTTAACTCCGATTTAGTTGAAATTTTGCACAGGGAGTAGAATTAGCATTGTAGCTATGCGTGCCAAATTTGGTTGACATCGGTTCAGATTTAGATTTAGCTCCCATATATATGTTTTTCTGATTTCGACCAACATTTTCCTTGTAAAATCGCCACTGCTTAGTCTAAAAGTTGTAAAAATTACTCTAATTTTCCTAAACTACTAATACATATATATCGAGCGATAAATCATAAATAAACTTTTGCGAAGTTTCCTTAAAATTGCTTCAGATTTAAATGTTTCCCATATTTTTTTTTACTAAAATTGTGTTCCACCCTAGTGCATTAGCCATCTTAAATTTTGAGTCTATAGATTTTGTAGAAGTCTATCAAATTCTGTCCAAATCGAGTGA
The DNA here is from genome assembly GCF_050003625.1 of Haematobia irritans. NCBI lineage: Eukaryota > Metazoa > Arthropoda > Insecta > Diptera > Muscidae > Haematobia > Haematobia irritans. The sequence goes on along the minus strand of NC_134400.1, from coordinate 149,851,613 downwards.
TATTTAATTGTATGTATTTGGGACAAACCTTTATATATAGCCCCCAACAAATTTGACGGATGTGATATGGTATCGAAAATTTAGATCTACAAAGTGGTGCAGGGTATAATATAGTCGGCCCCGCCCGACTTTAGACTTTCCTTACTTGTTTTTGTCTAATATATACCACGGATGGATTAACATACAATTTAGATTCGGCCTGGTCGAACTTACGGCCGTATATAATTGTTTGAAATGATTTCTTTAACACTTGCTTCAAATTTATTAATGACAAATTGAACTCAGTTAAACGGAATTTTTTGCGTACTCTATGCTACGCAAAAATGACATTAGTACCCTAGGGAAAATGGATTACCAGGACCGGTACAAAACTAGTCCCTGGTGTTTATGGACAAATTCAAGTTCCGATCAACAGGTATGGAAGGGACCAGTACTTTAATATTAATTGGGCATAGAAAAAATTCTTGATTAAAAAATTAATTGATTTTTTCAGCAAAATTCAATTAATTTTCTAATTGATTCAATTAAAAATTTAATTGATGTTGATTGCAAAACGCAATTAATTTATTAATTAAAAAAGGTAACTATTTTTAATTACTTAGTTAGATTGGCTTAGAGTTTTCATTTGGATTAACAAATGATTGTTTGAAATACATTTTTAATTAAAAAAGTAAAAAAAAAAATCAGCACTTTTTGATTAAAAAGTTAATTGTATCAATTAATTTTTTAATTAAACATTTTAAAAATTTCAATCATTGACTTAATTAACTTAATGTTTCTATCATGATTAAAAAGTTAATTGTATCAATTAATTTATTAATTGAAAAAAATTTCAACTTCAATTTACTTTTTAATTGGAAATATTTTGGTGATATTTTTTTCTGTGTAAAACAGCCGTCATGAATATAGAGTAGCACTATAAAGCATACATTTAATTAAGATAATTCGTCATTTATACCAAAAACAATTTAAAACCGGCGATGCTGATTTTATGAAACAGCAAAAGCTAAACCAAATGAGAAAGTATTCAATGGAACATATTAGGGACATAAAAATGCTAAAACTCTGAGGGTACAGATAAATTTGAATATTTCATGATTTAAAATTTTTATATGCTAATCAATTGGCCCTCTTACGTTGATATAAAATAATAAATTGCTTTAAATTAATGAATATATGTAGTGATACTAATGCAAGGGGAGAGTCGCTAAGAGAGTTTATTTTGCGTACTAACCTGGTAGTTTGCAACAAGGGAGATGCCCCAACCTTTGTCACTAAAAACAGGCAAGAGGTTTTGGACGGCACATTAGCCTCTCCGGAACTGAATGATAAGATGTCTGAATGGCAAGTTTTGAGGGAACATAGCTTCTCAGATCATTGCTACATCAGTTGCAGATTGGCTGTACGAACAGCCAAGATCATATTTCCGCCAAATGTTAGGAAAGCTGATTGGAATAGACATAGGGAATCGTTCAATATGATGATACCGGAAATACCAGAGATAAATATGAGCACTGTGCAAGTTATCGAACACGCAGTGGAGAGGATTGCTAAGGCCTTCAACATTTCACTGAAAGCTGCATGCCCTAAAGGGAAGCCAAGGGGGAAAAATCGACCACCATGGTGGTCTACGGAGTTAGGTAATATGAGGAAATCGTGCAGGAAGCTCTTTAACAAAGCAAAGTCCACCAGAGCTCCTGTGGATTGGGACGCTTACAAGAAGAATCTGAGAGGATACAAGCGAGAACTGAGTAAGGCTCAGCATAACTCTTGGAATGATTACTGCAGCAGCATTGAGAATACGTCCGAGGCTTCCAGACTACGGAAGGTGCTAGCATCCACCAACTCCGCTCCAGGTTTCATTAAAACATCGGAGGGCAATTGGACAACGTCCAGTGAGGAGACGCTGGAGGTACTATTGGACACACATTTTTCCGGAAATCAGACGGTTGAACCATGCACTGGCGGTGCCACAGTGGCTCAGCGGTCGTTTCCTATCGAGGAAATTGTATCAGAATCTAGAATAAAATGGGCGTTAAATAGCTTTGGATCATTCAAATCCCCCGGACCTGATGGAATTACTCCGGCGGAGTTACAAGCGGTGGCTGACAGAATTATCCCCTGGTTGTCGGCGATATATATAGGATGCATCAACTTAGCATATATTCCACGAAAGTGGAGAGAATCAAAAGTCGTTTTCATACCTAAAGCAGGAAAAGTCTCTCACACGAGTGCGAAAGATTTCCGACCAATCAGCTTATCCTCATTCCTACTTAAGACTCTGGAGAGGATGATAGATTTTTTATCTTAGAACTAGCGTCGATTCAAGTTTGCTCACGAAACGACAGCATGCATACTCGAAGGGCAGGTCTACTGAGACCGCATTACATGAACTAGTCAGCTTTATTGAAAGCTCAATAGGGAAAAAGTGGGGACTAAAACCAAAAATTGTGCATTGGCTATACACGGCAGTGGTTAGATCTATATATGGTGTTGTAATCTGGTGGCCGGCACTTCAGCAACCAACAGGTTTAGATAAAGTTCAGCGTATGGCGTGCTTGTGTATCTCAGGCGCATTCAGTAAGACAGGAACAGATTTCCTTAATGTCATGCTGCATCTGTTGCTTTTAGACATTTTGGCCAAACAGTCCGCTGCAACAACGGTTGTGCGGTTGCGCGAGCTATCGCTGTGGTCGGAAAAAATGTACGGTCACAGTTCGGTCCTCAAAATAATGCCAGATATGCCTAACGTAGTGGATTACACTCTGGCGAAACCACTTTTGACAAAAAAAAAATTGAAACTCTAATTCCCAAAAGAGAGGCGTGGTGTACACAGACCCCGGGGAATAAAATATATATAGATGTCTACACTGATGGATGGACAAGTGGGTTTCGGAGTATATTCTAAAGATCTGGAGCTTCGAATAGCGAAAAGATTACCTAATCACTGTAGTGTTTTTTCAGTCTGAAATATTGGCAATAAGAGAGGAGGCGAATTGACGGAGAAGTAATGTTCCAAAAAATGATGGGATTAATATATACTCAGACAGTCAACCTGCAATAAAATCCTTGGACTCTGTGTTCCTTAACTCGAAAACGGCCATCGACTGCCGCAAATCTCTCAATGAGATGGCTGAGCAGCAAAATATTCACCTAATATGGGTGCCTGGCCGTAGGAACATACCGGGGAACTGCGAAGCGGATGAGTTAGCAAGGCTAAGCTAGGCTTACATATTCCAGGGGGACTAGAATATGTTGGTATGGCTCTGACAACCTGCAAGCTCTTACTGCGTGAGAAGGCTGTCATGATGGCAAATGTTCGATGGGAGAATTGCAAGGGTTGTAACGACATCAAGCAAATATGGCCCCATTTAAACTTAAACCGCACACTAGATATGCTAGTGTTCTCAAGACGTCAGATATCACTCCTGATATCTGCTATAACGGGTCGCTGCCTGATAGGCGATTTTGCAAAAACTATTGGCGCGTATGACTATTGTATGAGCTGTCATGATGCGCAGGAAAAGAAATCAATTAAACACCTCTTGTGTGAGTGTCCTGCATTTTGTGTAAAGCGCAAGCAACTTTTAGGAGCATATAGCTTCAGATTGCTGGCGGATCTGGAAAACGTTAACTTAAGCAGTCTGGTTTTGGAACAATCTGGTTGGTTCAACGAAGAAAAATAATCGCGAAGGTTCAGCGGCTACAACTAGAAGTGCCCATATGTAATAGGTACTTTTAGTTAATGTGGTATCACATTGGACTGAATAATCTAAGTGAGCCTGAATCTTAATCGGGCTGCCACTTTAGCCTAACCTAACCATGGGTGCCTGGCCATAGGAACATACCGGGGAACTGTGAAGCAGATGAGCTAGCAAGGCTAGGAACTACCTTACATATTCCAGGGAACTAGAATCTGTTGGTATGCCTCTGGCTACCTGTAAGCTCTTTCTGCGTGAGAAGGCTGTCATGATGGCAAATGTTCGATGGGAGAATTGCAAGGGTTGTAACGACACCAAGCAAATATGGCCCCATTTAAACTTAAACCGCACACTAGATATGCTAGTGTTCTCGAGACGCCAGATATCACTCCTGATATCTGCTATAACGGGTCGCTGCCTGATAGGCGAATTTGCAAAAACTATTGGTGCTAAATATTATGACTATTGTATGAGCTGTCATGATGCGGAGGAAAAGGAATCAATTAAACACCTAACCTAACTTATTTTGTTTTGTTATTTATTTGTATTAAATTTGATGCAACATATATTTTATAATTTTATTTACCTTATATTGCGATAATCGCAAAATTTCGATAATTTTTGTGAATGAAGCATTTCATTTAAACATTTTTCGGATCAATTTTTTCGTGATTTATGACAAAAATATATCTTCCTGTGAATGTAATGTTTTCATTTTTGAACGAATCAAGGGTAAAAACTGATGTCTCTACTCAACTTTGCTAACGAAGTTTAACACCACATGTGGGGACTTAATATTTATAGAGTTTCAAATACAAACAGAAAAATAAACTTACAAAATTCACTTGTACATACAACTTTGTTTATTCCATTGAAACAAAAAAAAAACAACTTCAAAGAAAAATGATTTTTATGATCGACATGTGGGTGTTTACTTTAGTTTTGGTTTTTGTATAAAATTCAACATTTCCAAAGTCTACAGCCATGAATTGGCCCACATTCGTCGCTCAAATGAAATCAAATGGACCAGATGTGTGCCCACAAAGCCTACAGTGGACACAAAACAATCTGAAAAAATTAACTTATTTTTTAAATTAGTAGCGTAAAAACATAAGTTTGCATAAAATTATATCTAGCTACACAAGGTACACTGAAAAACAAAGCATGCCCTGTTCCAAATGATTTTAGTATACTGTTAGAAAAATATGTTTTTCATATGTTCCGATATAAACAAAATGTGTTTCGGGCACAATTTTTAAACACAATATATTTAAGTGCAAACATGTAATGTTCCTAAACTAACACAAAATGTTTGGGACACATATGTTAATATGTTAGAATATATTATGTTTGGGGCATGAATGTTTCATAAAAATAATATGTGTGAATGTAAACATATATAAATTTACAAATTTCGAGTAAACATATATATGTTGTGATACTTTATTCAGAGAGCGACATAGAGAGAGTTAGTATAGAGAAAGAAATAGAGATGGAAACCGGGAGATTTGAATAAAAAGATATCAACATAACACAGCGTGAGAATGAAATGAGAGCAATTTCTGTGAAACCGCTTGTATGTTGTTTCGGAAAACTGTTTTATAATAAGGCCAAAAATTTGGTATGCTTAAGTCTAAATATTATTTAATTTGAATAGTAGAATGAGTATTCGGAATAAAGAGAATAGACATTCGCAACCAAGATAATAGACATTTGAAAAAACAGCATATTTGTATTACAGAAAAAGATTCGAAGAACTCAAAAATTTCGTGGAAGTGAAAATTATGTGAGGGAATGAACACAATCTTCTTTGGGGAATTCTTCCAAGCATATACTATTTTTGGACTCAAAATGCTTCCAAACATATAATATGCTCACATAAAACGAACATATTATTGTTTCGGCGGTATCCAATAATATATGTGCTTCCTGCAAAATATGTTTGGAACATATGTTAGAGAAGCGATTTTTTTTGAGGGTGTATTGATTCTGAGCCATAGAAGCGAAAAATTGATGTAAGGATACCCTTAAGATTCAATTCTCTTTTAAATCAAATAGAAATTATGTTGTGTTTCATCAAAGGATATTATATTGAAGAAATAGGTGCTAACATATTACGAGGGCAGTTCGTAAACTTCTTAGCCTACCACAAAAAACGCGGTATAAACAGAAAAAAGTTTGTAAACTTCCATCTCTGTTATGAACACATGTTAAATTTTGTTTCGATCTGGCAACTTCTTCATATAGAAACAGGTGTTCAAAAAAGACGCATCCGCAATTTTTTTACAATGGAAAAATTTGAAATGCGTCCTGTCATTAAATATTTACATAAAAAATGTTTATCGGGACGAGAAATGCATAATGATATGGTGAATGTGTTAGGTGAAAGTGCTCCTTCATATGCAACAGTAAAAAATTGAGTTGCTGAATTTAAACGTGGTCGTACAAGCATTGAAGATGAACCACGTAGTGGACGTCCAAAAACAGCAACAACAACTGAAATTGTAGCCAAAGTGCATGATAGGGTATTAAATGATCGACGAATAAAAGTGCGTGAAATTGCTAATAAATATCATGGGCATCTCAAATGTCCATTTAATTTTGCATGAAGAACTACAGGAGCCACCGTAGTGCAATGGTTAGCATGCCCGACTTGCATACCCAAGGTCGTGGGTTCGATTCCTGCTTGGACCGAAAACCAAAAAGTTTTTCAGCGGTGGATTATCCCACCTCAGTAATGCTGGTGACATTTCTGAGGTTTCAAAGCTTCTCTAAGTGGTTTCATTGCAATGTGTAACGCCGTTCGGACTCGGCTATAAAAAGGAGGTCCCTTGTCATTGAGCTTAACATGGAATCGGGCAGCACTCAGTGATAAGAGAGAAGTTCACCAATGTGGTATCACAATGGACTGAATAGTCTAAGTGAACCTGATACTTCTGGCTGCCACCTTACCTAACCTACAATTTTTACACCGAAACATATAAAAACAGTCTTTTTCGTCCGTGTAGTATGTACACAGAAAACAATTTCCGTAGTTAAATTAACGCTAAATTTAGCTTATTTTTATTGGAGTTAAATTTTATTATTTTTATCGAAATTTTCCATAGCTTAATGATATCTTACTTTTTTTAAGTATGTCTCAAAATGTTTATAAACTAAAAGTAAGTATAAAGTTCAATGACCGTACACATAAGTTCAATATGAACTAAAGCAAAAGAAGATTTTCGTACGATTCCCAAAAATAGTAAGAATGAACTACTGTATGGTTAAAATCAGGGCTGTGGAGTCGGAGTCTGAAAATTTTGCTGGAGTCGGAGTCGGAGTCGTAGAAATTTTGCTCGACTCCGACTCCGCCGAAACAAAATTTGAAAAACACTTCATATCTTTGTAGGTAAAGAAATATTTCGACAAAAAAATTTTTAATCGAACAACGAAAAACGAAGTACTGGATTTCAGGTCATTCAAAGTGTATTTATATGGGTGAAATTTCACGGTGATATAAAAAGTAGGTTTTACTATAATATGGGCTTAATTGATCAATTGTATTGTCCATTTTTAAAATATTAAAATAGAGATTTTTGACCCATTATATACTCTTGATAAAGGTACAATTTTAAGGCAATATAGCAGTAGAACCTAAAGTTCTGAATTTTTGGCAGGCGTGTCGAGTTCGAAGATGGGTCATACCGGACAATTTTGTGATATAGCACCTACACGCTCACAAAAAATCGCTTCTGTAACATATACTCCCAAACATATTTTGCTTCAAGCATATATATTTTTGGGTATTGCCCAAACATTTATATGTTTGATCTCTTCCAATATATAATATGTTTGAAAGCATATTGGTCTAAACAATATATATTTGGGTAGTCTAAGTTCCAAACATTTTGTATTTTTGCATCCAAATTCAATAATGTTGTCTTCCAAAAAACAATATGTTATTTTGTGAACATATAATATGTTTGGAAGCATTTTGCACCCAAAAATATTATATGCTTAAAAAATTCTCCCAAACAATATTGTGCTCAAAATTTTATTTATTTATTTATATATTTACAATCATAATGAATTATGAAAATAAACAGGTAATATAGGTGCTAACAACATAGGTTTTCGACCTGAATGCTCAAAATTTTGTTTCTGCCCAATTGTATATTCCCCCACATCTTTCTCACTTCCACGAGATTTTTTAGTTCTTAGCACCTTTTTCTGTAATACAAACATTGTAGAAGAAATTATTCAATTGTATGATTTTATTTTAATTTTACCTTTTGCTGGACAGGGATTCGAACAGCGGACCACACAGTTTGTAAGGATCAAAGAAGTAGCTGATCAATTGCCCAAGGAAAAATAAAATGTTAATTTTGTAATAACAAGCAACAACCACCAACTTAATTCAATATCGCTCCAGGTTAAATAGCGCTCCAAGCTACTAAACACATATATGTTTATAGGCTATTTCTAAATTAATATATGTTTGCATTCAAGCATATTATATTTACAAACATTTTATGTCCCAAACATAATATGTTCTAAGATATTAACATATATGTCCCAAACATGTTATGCTAGTTTATGAACATTATATGCTTGCACTCAAAAATATTGTGTTTAAAAATTTGTGTTCCAAACATATAATGTTTATAGCCAAACATATGAAAAACAGTCATTTTCATCCGTGTATATATAAACCAAACTTCCGATTTGTTTTAAGAAATTTTTCCCAGTCTAAAATTTTCATAAGATTTGTCAGAAATTTCGAATTTAGAGTTATTTGAGATAGTCCAGATTTTGAGATAGTCCTACATAATTACTTGAGAAATCTCCTTCCCGATGTCCTTAGAAGCTGTAATTTTAAATAAAACCTCTGCCAACGTGATTTATTTTTTATAAAATGCGTATATAGACCAATACCAGGATTTTACTTCTTAAACTTCTGGAAGCCTAATTATTTTTTGAAATTTTGTGGTTTTAGAAATATATATTCTGGAGATTGTTGTTATACCCATATTTTGATGTGGTCTCTATATAGTTTTGTGTCGTATTTTCATTTATTGGCCTGAAATTAAAATGTAGAGTTCTTTACATCCCTAAAATGCTGAGGTTTGTCGTCGAGTCGTATCAAAATTTAAAATTAGAGTTCTTTTGGACATATAAACAAATATGGCAAAATAGAATACTTATATCGGTTTATTTTTGGAACACTACACCTTAAAATTACAATTGGAATACTGTTAAAATCAGATTTAGGTACACCACTTGGAGTCGACTCCGGATTCGGAGTCGAGGCTAATAAGAAATTCTGGAGTCGGAGCCGGAGTCGAGCAAAATTGACTCGACTCCATGCCCTGGTTAAAATGATCATGATTTGGCGCCAATGATTTTCTTCTTTACTTTTAGTTAATCTTTTCTTCTATGAGATGATGTAATTTCGTGAACTGCAGTTAAACAGTACAACAGGCCATTAACATTTCCTGGTTTTAACAACGCTTGGTGGAAATCTCAAAATGTGGAGTAAAATTTAGTTAAATTTTCGTGCGAGGTAGTTCATTCTTCCTATAAAACAGTTCACTTTTTTTTCGGTGTATTAAATGCTCTCGGAACTAAAACCATCAAAAACTGTTCAATGGATATGGGTTTCATTCATCATAGCAAAGACAATGATTAATAGATATATGTTTGAGACCAAATATCCATTATATGTATAGGTATTCTATTAAAACAAAGACCATTCAATAGTTCCTCAACTTTAAAACCACACATAGAAAATTTCATTGAAAAATGTCACATATTCCCAATAGTTAAATTACTGAGGTAGGTCATCATTTCATTTCAATTCAAGTCGATTTGTGTTCTTATTAGGCCTTATAATGTAGAAGTCATAAAGACATCAAATATGATATATGACATCTATTAATTTATAATACTTTCGCATTGAACATTAGCATATTATTCAACTTTCAAAGACCACAGATGTATTTTTTGTTGTTTTTGTTTCTAAGCCGTTACAATGGTCAGATTGTAATGGCTCGATGAACTCGCCAAGTTCACAAAACTTGTTTCTTCAAATCTATGGGTATACAAGTCGCTAACATATTCGAAAAAGTGTGAAGTCATTTACAAATAATGCATTCAAATGTATGATTTTAAAATTCACACTCCAAGTTTTCGGATGATAAAAAGTTAAATTTATAAGATAAATAAAATCCAATTTATGATCCATTGGAATGAGGATTCATAATATTTTTGTCCTACAATTTTGACATATCGTTAAAGAGTTTTCCTTTTGCAAAGGAAGGACTTTAAGGACGCAACTCAACTGTGCACAAATCTGTATGGTCGATTCAGGATATTCTATTTCGATTCGCAAACTCAGAACCCAATGCAAAACTAATAACAGGTTGGCTGATAAGTCCCCGGTCTAACAAAGAAGAACCCATTTTTTTTTGTCAAAATTCGTTTTAATTATTCACCATAGTTCCCTCAAGAGCGATATGTTACAACGACCTTCCAATTTTTTGATACCATTTTGGTAGTACTCCTTCGGTTTTGCCTCAAAATAGGCCTCAGTTTCGGCGATCACCTCTTCATTGCAGCCACATTTCTTCCCTGCGAGCATCCTTTTGAGGTCTGAGAACAAGAAAAAGTCGCTGGGGGCCAGATCTGGAGAATACGGTGGGCAATTCGAAGCCCAATTCATGAATTTTTGCCATCGTTCTCAATGACTTGTGGCACGGTGCGTTGTCTTGGTGGAACAATACTTTTTTCTTCTTCATATGGGGCCGTTTTGCCGCGATTTCGACCTTCAAAAGCTCCAATAACGCCATATAATAGTCACTGTTGATGGTTTTTCCCTTCTCAAGATAATCGGTAAAAAATTATTCCATGCGCATCCCAAAAAACAGAGGCCATTACTTTGCCAGTGGACTTTTGAGTCTTTCCACGCTTCGGAGACGGTTCACCGGTCGCTGTCCACTCAGCCGACTGTCGATTGGACTCAGGAGTGATGGAGCCATGTTTCATCCATTGTCACATATCGACGGAAAAACTCGGGTGTATTACGAGTTAACAGCATTTGAGCTCACGCGGCACCCATTTTGCACAGAGCTTCCGCGTATCCAAATATTGATGAATGATATGACCAACACGTTCCTTTGATATCTTTAAGGCCTCTGCTATCTCGATCAACTTCATTTTACGGTCATTCAACATCATTTTGTGGATTTTTTGATGTTTTCGTCGGTAACCACCTCTTTCGGGCGTCCACAGCGTTCACCGCCCTCCGTGCTCATTTCACCACGCTAGAATTTTGCATACTAATCAATATGTGTGTGAAAATAAATTATAATGGATCTCGTTATAAAACCACAAAATGAGCGCCCCCTATATGTCAAATTTGGAACTAAAGTTACATTATAATGGATTTATGGTCAAAAAATAATTGTAACAAAATGCACAAAATGCGCAAATTAGTTAAAATAATATATCAGATTGTATAATATAGGTCGAACTCTATCCAAAAAGGCGTACCAATACTCCATAACAATCAGTGGTGTGGAGATATGGCCACTTTTATACAGTGGGTCACAGACTGCAAACAAACAAGTGTGGGTTGACAAAACCAACTGGGAATGGAAGTAGAAATCGGGATCTACCAAACAACACAAGCCTTGTGTTCCAGACCCGCTGGGGAGCCGAGATATTTGCCACTTTGTGTTATGGGCCACTCATCCTGGAAAGAAATTTCCAAATTTCTTCCAAAGGGAAATATGTGGTCTGACCAAACTAACGTGGAATGGAAGTAAAGGGTGATTTGTTAAGAGCTTGATAACTTTAAAAAAAAAAAAAAACGCATAAAATTTGCAAAATCTCATCGGTTCTTTATTTGAAACGTTAGATTGGTCCATGACATTTACTTTTTGAAGATAATTTCATTTAAATGTTGACCGCGGCTGCGTCTTAGGTGGTCCATTCGGAAAGTCCAATTTTGGGCAACTTTTTCGAGCATTTCGGCCGGAATAGCCCGAATTTCTTCGGAAATGTTGTCTTCCAAAGCTGGAATAGTTGCTGGCTTATTTCTGTAGACTTTAGACTTGACGTAGCCCCACAAAAAATAGTATAAAGGCGTCAAATCGCATGATCTTGGTGGCCAACTTACCGGTCCATTTCTTGAGATGAATTGTTCTCCGAAGTTTTCCCTCAAAATGGCCATAGAATCGCGAGCTGTGTGGCATGTAGCGCCATCTTGTTGAAACCACATGTCAACCAATTTCAGTTCTTCCATTTTTGGCAACAAAAAGTTTGTTAGCATCGAACGATAGCGATCGCCATTCACCGTAACGTTGCGTCCAACAGCATCTTTGAAAAAATACGGTCCAATGATTCCACCAGCGTACAAACCACACCAAACAGTGCATTTTTCGGGATGCATGGGCAGTTCTTGAACGGCTTCTGGTTGCTCTTCACTCCAAATGCGGCAATTTTGCTTATTTACGTAGCCATTCAACCAGAAATGAGCCTCATCGCTGAACAAAATTTGTCGATAAAAAAGCGGATTTTCTGCCAACTTTTCTAGGGCCCATTCACTGAAAATTCGACGTTGTGGCTCGTTAGTAAGTCTATTCATGATGAAATGTCAAAGCATACTGAGCATCTTTCTCTTTGACACCATGTCTGAAATCCCACGTGATCTGTCAAATACTAATGCGTGAAAATCCTAACCTCAAAAGAATCACCCTTTAGAAACCGAGATCTACTCAAAAACACAAACCTTGTGTTCCAGACCCGTTGGGGACCCGAGATATTGGCCACTTTGTGTTATGGGCCACTCATCCTGGAAAGAAATTTCCAAATTTCTTCCAAATGGAAATATGTGGGCTGACCAAACCAACGTGGAATGGAAGTAGAAACCGAGATCTACTCAAGCACATAACTCATGTGTTCCAGACCCGTTGGGGAGCCGAGATATTGGCCAATTTGTGTCATGGGCAACTCATCCTGGAAAGAAATTTTCAAATTTCTACCAAATGGAAGTATGTGGGCTGACCAAACCAACGTGAAATGGAAGTAGAAACCGAGATCTACTCAAGCACATAACTCATGTGTTCCAGACCCGCTGGGGACCCGAGATATTGGCCATTTTGTGTTATGGGCCACTCATCCTGGAAAGAAATTTCCAAATTTCTACCAAATGGAAATATGTGGGCTGACCAAACCAACGTGGAATGGAAGTAGAAACCGAGATCTACTCAAGCACATAACTCATGTGTTCCAGAATCGCTGGGGTGCCGAGATATTGGCCACTTTGTGTTATGGGCCACTCATCCTGGAAAGAAATTTCCAAATTTCTTCAATAATTGAATTGAATGATTTCAAATTGTATTCAAATATAATTTTAATGTTTATGGAAGTGTTCAATATTCTCCATTCCCTCGAAATTCTTTTTTTATTACTTGTTGGTTTAGTCGTTGCTCTTAGCAAAAAACTCTAAAAACGTAAGAGAAAATAATTCAATAACACAGTACTTCGATTTAAGAAAGTGAATAAGATTGTACTTCAATTTAAGAAACCTTAATAAGACTGTACTTCGATTTAAGCAATTTTAGCCACATTTCTTGTACGATATCATGCATTACAATTAAAAAAAACTCAAAGTTTAAAACAAATTCAATATATTACATTAAATACGCATTAACAATATTGTACAATTTTTAAATTGATCAATGGAATATATAAAAAGTATAATTTGAAATTTTGTTATGGTATATTGTCTCGTTAATAACTTTTTATTTCATAAACAAATTTAATATATTAAATCAATATGTAATTAATACTTATCGACAAAAAATATATTCACAAAAAATACGTAAAGGAGATAAAAATATATTGTTTTAAACATTTTCAAAAAGTTTCATTTTTCCCCAGCTCCCCAGCGGGTCTGGAACACATGAGTTATGTGCTTGAGTAGATCTCGGTTTCTACTTTCATTCTACGTTGGTATGGTCAGCCCACATATTTCCATTTGGAAGAAATTTGGAAATTTCTTTCCAGGATGCGTGGCCCATAACACAAATTGGCCAATATCTCGGCTCCCCAACGGGTCTGGAACACATGAGTTATGTGCTTGAGTAGATCTCGGTTTCTACTTCCATTCCACGTTGGTTTGGTCAGCCCACATGTTTCCATTTGGAAGAAATTTAGAAATTTCTTTCCAGGATGAGTGGCCCATAACACAAAATGGCCAATGTCTCGGCTCCCCAGCGGGTCTGGAACACATGAGTTATGTGCTTGAGTAGATCTCGCTTTCTACTTTCATTCCACGTTGGTATGGTCAGCCCACATATTTCCATTTGGAAGAAATTTGGAAATTTCTTTCCAGGATGAGTGACCCATAACACAAAATGGCCAATATCTCGGCTCCCCAGCGGGTCTGGAACACATGAGTTATGTGCTTGAGTAGATCTCGGTTTCTACTTCCATTTCACGTTGGTTTGGTCAGCCCACATACTTCCATTTGGTAGAAATTTGGAAATTTCTTTCCAGGATGAGTGGCCCATAACACAAAGTGGCCAATATCTCGGGTCCCCAACGGGTCTGGAACACAAGGTTTGTGTTTTTGAGTAGATCTCGGTTTCTACTTCAATTCCACGTTGGTTTGGTCAGCCCACATATTTCCATTTGGTAGAAATTTGGAAATTTCTTTCCAGGATGAGTGGCCCATAACACAAAGTGGGCAATATCTCGGCTCCCCAGCGGGTCTGGAACACAAGGCTTGTGTTGTTTGGTAGATCCCGATTTCTACTTCCATTCCCAGTTGGTTTTGTCAACCCACACTTGTTTGTTTGCAGTCTGTGACCCACTGTATAAAAGTGGCCATATCTCCACACCACTGATTGTTATGGAGTATTGGTACGCCGTTTTGGATAGAGTTCGACCTATATTATACAATCTGATATATTATTTTAATTAATTTGCGCGTTTTTTGCATTTTGTTACAATTATTTTTTGACCATAAATCCATTATAATGTAACTTTAGTTCCAAATTTGACATATAGGGGGCGCTTATTTTGTGGTTTTATAACGAGATCCATTATAATTTATTTTCACACACATCCTAGAGTTTATTGTCTTTGGTTAATATAAGGAACATCTTTGGGGAAAACAGTTTTGGAAGTGCCTTCAATTTTTTTTGCTGGGATGGCCTAACATACAAATATCGGTATGTGCGACACAAAATAGAACCATTTCAAAATATGTCAATTTAATTTTCAGTGTTAACTTCACACGGAAATCGTTACATTTTGATCGGTTAACAGTTTCATAAGATTAAATTTCAATGACATCGCATAACTGTAAGTTTCGTTGACATAATAAAACAAAAAACATAAAAAAGCAAGTAAATAAAAATAACTTAAGTCGAACAGAGACAAATTCTTTCAATTACGAAACTTTTGCTGATTCAATAAAAATTCTCATGAAATGTCAACCATCGACGAGACAACCTCTGGTATATGAGCAAAATTTGTAACTAAAGCCTCAACTAAAAATATTGGCTAAAGAATCAACAACAACAACAAACAATAATCACAACAAAGGCGCTTTTGAAATGACACCAGGTTAAATTTGAAATTTGGTCGAACAAAAGAAATTGAATGGACGTAAACAAAAACTATAAACGGAGAGGCATTAATTTTTTTTTTATATTTTTGAGCTACACAGAAAAAATTATCTTTATAATAAACAAGTATATGCGGCCGAAAGTTCGGCCAGGCCGAATCTTATGTACACCCTCAAAACAAAAAATCGCTTCTGTAACATAAAGGGTGATACGGTCAAAATTTGGTCAATATAAACTTGACGTATTTCTTTCAATTTTGCATTTAAAAAACCTTAACACCCCTCATTTTGAAGGTGTGTGTATGTAGAATGTAGCTCCTATTTTGATTTTGGAATTCACTCTTCAGTTGTCAAAATGCCGTCCAAGCAAGAAGAGCAGCGTATCAAAATTTTGCTCGCGCATCGCGAAAATCCGAGCTACTCGCACGCAAAGCTGGCAAAATCGCTAAAAGTTGCCAAATCAACCGTTACAAATGTAATTAAAGTGTTTGGGGAACGTTTGTCGACAGCCAGGAAGTCTGGATCGGGGGGAAATCGAAAACCGGGAGCCGCTGAGACGACAAAGAGAGTTGCCGGTAGTTTCAAGCGAAACCCTAACCTCTCTCTCCGAGATGCCGCAAATAAGCTGGGTGTATCGTCTACAACCGTGCATCGAGCCAAAAAACGAGCCGGACTATCGACTTACAAGAAGGTAGTGACTCCAAATCGCGATGATAAACAAAATACGACGGCCAAAGCGCGATCCCGGAGGCTGTACACGACGATGCTGACGAAGTTTGACTGCGTGGTAATGGACGACGAAACCTACGTCAAAGCCGACTACAAGCAGCTTCCGGTACAGGAGTTTTATACGGCAAAAGGAAGGGGAAAGGTAGCAGATATTTTCAAGCTCATAAAACTGTCAAAGTTCGCAAAGAAATATCTGGTTTGGCAAGCCATCTGTACCTGTGGCTTGAAAAGCAGCATTTTCATAGCTTCCGGGACTGTCAACCAAGAAATTTACGTGAAAGAGTGTTTGAATAAACGTCTGCTGCCTTTCCTGAAGAAACACGGGTTTTCCGTACTGTTTTGGCCGGATTTGGCATATTGCCATTACGGTGAAAAGGCCATGGAGTGGTACCCCGCCAACAACGTGCAGGTGGTTCCCAAGGACAATAACCCTCCCAACACGCCAGAGCTCCGCCCAATTGAGAAATACTGGGCTATTGTCAAGCGGAACCTAAAGAAGACCAAAAAACTGCTAAGGACGAGCAGCAGTTCAAGGCAAACTGGCTTTCTGCGGCGAAGAAGGTGGACAAGGTGGCTTTACAAAATCTGATGGCAGGTGTCAAGCGTGAGGCCCGGCAATTCGGATTTGGAAAAGCGAAAGCCTAACTGAATATTTTTCCTGAATTTTATACTAATTGGACTTGAAAAAGAAATTTAATTTGATTTTTTAAATAAACGATTTCACCGATTTACACGCGTTTTCCCTTGACCAAATTTTGACCGTATCACCCTTTATACCCCAAACACATTTTGCTTCAAGCATATATATTTTCAGATTTGGTGCAAACAAAATATTGTTTGTATTGTTCAATCATATTATGTTTCACCTTAGGGCATACACTGGTAGAAAAAAAAAATTAATGAAATTTATAGGCTATTTCCAAATTAATATATGTTTCCATCTAAGCATATTATATTTACAAACATTTTATGTCCCAAACATGTTATGCTAGTTTATGAACATTATATGCTTGCACTGAAAAATATTGTGTTAAAAAAATTTAGTTCCAAACATATAACCTTTACACCCAAACATATAAAAAACAGTCTTTTTCGTCCGTGTACTCTCCACCATGAATTGTGTACAAAATTGTACTAATGACTTTCATCCACAATAGAATTACATGGAGCCACCGTTGTACAATGGTTAGCTTGCCCGAACGGCAGACACAGGGTCGTGGGTTCAAACCAAACACACTGAAAAAACAGTGAACCCACCAGGAAGAAAAATTTCGGTTAATATTAGAAACTTTTGAATATTTTTAGAAAATTTTATCTTAACAGTATTACAAACGCTGGCATCACGCCGAAGTCATTAAAATAAGTAAATATTTTTCGACAAATTCAAGAAAATTTATTAGACATACTTAAGTTGTTTCACATGTCAAAGAAAAATTTGCCAGCGAGGAAAAATTTGGAGTTCAAAATTGCAAGAATGTCTTTAGTGACATACGAAGTTCATGATGAACGCATTTGTAGTAAAATTTGCAAATTTAAAGAAATACTAAACTATTTTGTGGAAGACACGAATTTAGTTAACCTTTATGCCTCATTTGTGTATATTTTTTCCTCGGTTTTAGTTAATATAACTAACTTACGCAAAAAATTATTAGAGTAAAGAAAAGTTTCTCGAAACAAAATAACTCCATGAACTAAAATGTAATGGCCTCTGTTTTTTGGGATGCGCATGGAATAATTTTTATCGATTATCTTGAGAAGGGAAAACCATCAACAGTGACTAGTATATGGCGTTATTGGAGCGTTTGAAGGTCGAAATCGCCCCATATGAAGAAGAAAAAAGTGTTGTTCCACCAAGACAACGCACCGTGCCACAAGTCATTGAGAACGATGGCAAAAATTCATGAATTGGGCTTCGAATTGCTTGCCCACCCACCGTATTCTCCAGATCTGGCCCCCAGCGACTTTTTTTTGTTCTCAGACCTGCAATGAAGAGGTGATCGCCGAAACTGAGGCCTAATTTGAGGCAAAACCGAAGGCGTACTACCAAAATGGTATCAAAAAATTGGAAGGTCGTTATAATCGTTGTATCGCCCTTGAAGGGAACTATGTTGAATAATATATATATATATATATATATATATATATATATATATATATATATATATATATATATATATATATATATATATATATATATATATATATATATATATATATATATATATATATATATATATATATATATATATATATATATATATATATATATATATATACATATATATATATATATATATATATATATATATATATATATATATATATATATATATATATATATATATATATATATATATATATATATATATATATATAAGAACCATTTTTGTTTGAGTTTTAGAGGAATCATTAACATCTCTTGCAAGTGCGCAAGAAAATGATAAAATAACGTCTTGATTTGAAATCTTAAATCTGCAGAAGTAAAATATGGGGGCTATACCAAAATATGGGCCGATACTCACCATTTTCGGCACACCTCTTTATGGTCCTAAAATACCTCTGGATTTCCAATTTCAGACAAATTGGATAAAAACTACGGTTTCCATAAGCCCAAGACCCCAAATCGGGAGGTCGTTTCATATGGGGACCATACCAAAACATGAACCGATACTCACAATTTTTGGCACTCGTATTGGTGGTCCTACAATACCTCTAGATTTCCGATTTCAGGTAAATTGAATAAAAACTGCGGTTTCTATAAGCCCAAGAAGTAAAATCGGGAGATCGGTCTATATGGGGGCTATACCAAAATATGGACCGATACTTACAATTTTTGGCACACGTATTTGTGGTCCTACAGTACCTTTAAATCTACAATTTCAGGTAAATTTAATAAAAACTGCGGTTTCTATAAGCCCAAGAAGTAAAATCGGGAGATCGGTCTATATGGGGGCTATACCAAAACATGGACCGATACTCACCATTTTTGGCACACCTCTTTATGGTCATAAAATACCTCTAGATTTCAAATTTCAGGCAAATTGGATAAAAACTACGACATCTATAAGCAAAAGACCCCAAATCGGGAGGTCGGTTTATATGGGGACTATATCAAAACCTCGACCGATATAGCCCATCTTCGAACTTGACCTGCCTGCAGACAAATGATGAGTTTGTGCAAAATTCCACCACGATTGCTTCATTATTGAAGACTGTAGCGTGATTACAACAGACAGACAGACGGACATCGTTATATCGTCTTAGAATTTCTCCCTGATCAAGAATATATATATATATATATATATACTTTATATAGTCGGAAATCGATATTTCGATGTGTTACAAACGGAATGACAAACTTATTATACCCCGTCACCATTCTATGGTGGTGGGTATAAAAAACATAGTTTGGTATCAAAATAAATTCCCTATACCTATATATCGATGCATACGTATGTATGTCTGTTCAATAGCCCAAATAAAAATAAACAAAAATATGGCACAAAAGATAATTGAAGACAATTTAAAAATAAAGGTGAACAGAGATGAAAAAAGATACAAACCTGGTTTAATTGCTGAAATTTGCAGTCAATGCTATTTTGTTGTTTCTTTTTATGTTGTTGGAAACAAATCCAAGATATAAGGTTCACGAAATAACGAGAATTGAGTTATTTTTTTTTTCTTAATTTGTTTTAAATATCTAAACACAAAACTAGAAAATATGGAAGAAAATTCAAACAAATGCTTGAATCAAGGTCGATACTTCCAAAATATACTACAATGATGGTGGGTGGGTGAATTTACCACGCGATATTGTTGGCATAAAACGTTGAAAATATTTCGTAAATCAAAACAAACAAATGTAAATACAAGAATGAAATGGCAACAATTATTTTGCAATAACTCATCATAAAAAAAACACTGGGCCTCTTAATTTCGCACAACGATCTCATCACAACAACAACACAAATTCACATACAAGCTAACAACGCTGACGCTATTATCGTTGGACTCAGAAAAAAAGCGCTAAGTCGGCCTTTAAAAGGAAAGGAAGAAACAAAACAAAGACGGCAAAAAAACAACAACAGACTCAAACAGCCGACTGTTGCTTATATTTGTTTGTTGTTGCTGTATGATTTTATTATTTTTCTGTATTATCTCTTTTTCTCTGC
This sequence comes from Haematobia irritans, assembly GCF_050003625.1. Lineage (NCBI taxonomy): Eukaryota > Metazoa > Arthropoda > Insecta > Diptera > Muscidae > Haematobia > Haematobia irritans. The sequence continues at coordinate 149,831,391 of NC_134400.1, read as the reverse complement.
TACCGTAGTCCAGCGCGACGCATTATTTGCTTCTGTGATGTGAATCTGCTATTCCGTCTGTGTGCGAGTGTGTGCGTGTGTGTATCTTTCCATTTGTGTGACAAGCAAAGATTCTAATTTGAATTTGTTTACAAATTTCACAGATGTTTTCTTTAGCATACATTTTAGACGACACCCCACCAACCAAAACTCTGTATTTGCTATGTTCCCTATTACGGCGTTGTGTTTTTCATATTATCTTCAATTTCGTTTATTTTCATTCATTCCCCCCTTTTTGGATTTCATTCTATTTATATTTTCTCAATGCAGTTTTGAGGCAAACAAACAACTCTTTTTTTTCAATATTATATGAGAGCGATGGTGGTGGCTTTGCTTTTAATTTTTGAGACGTATGCTTTCAATTTCATTAGCAATGCATTTTCACAACAACAAATCACAAAGTTAATATCACATTTCACTGGATATTTAAGAAATATTTTCAATAGATATTTGCAAATATGTAATATAATTTAGTTCCGCGATTAGGCCAAATAAAGAATCTTTACGTATCAAATACCCCGGAGTATAGAGAAAAACTTATACAGCCCACAACCGAACCGACCACTGACTTAACGAATGAACGGATAAATGAAGACTGACTAGAGAAATGAACTGGGTAATGTATTGCACAAATGTTATTTTCCAATAGCAGCTTCTGTTATTTACAGAAAATTTCGAATGCTTTCAATAACTGAAAGAGATGAACAACAAACTGTTATCGTAATTGGGGATGTCTGTTAGTGTATCTATTTTAACAGCTGTTTAGCCATTTGAGGGTTCAGCCAGTGTTGCCAATTTGGTGCTTTTAGCACCAAATTTAGTGCTTTTTGATTTCTAAAAAGCACCAAATTGCCTTTTTGGTGCCTTTTCAAAAAAAGCACCAACTTGGTGCTTTCTGACATTTTCATTTAGTGCTTTTGGTGCTTTTTTTATTTTGAACAGTATTAAGTTTAATTGATACAAAAATTTTGATTAGACTTTCAAGAGCCGAAGAAAGTCAAATTTATTGCCAAATATAGAATTTGATTGTTATGAAGTTGGTATTCATTATTTTTTAATTAATATTGTTATTTAGGGTATTCTGAAGGAAAGTCGAACGATGAGTGCCGAATTTTTGAATTTGGTAAAGATGTCATTAAAAACGTTGTATTAAATTCACAAAAGCACGCAGAATTGGAATAAGCAATAGACTTCTTCCATATATTAATATTTTGAAAGTTGAAAAACATGACTGATCAAAATGAATTGGACGAAAGCATTAAAACTGATCAAAGTGTATACTTAAATAGCGGTTCATAATGGTGAGTACTAAGTTCGAGTTTTGCCGCAAAAGTGAAAACTATATCAGTAAAAACGGTATAAAATTATGCATATTTGCTGCAAATTTTATTATAATGTGGAATAGCCAAAAGCAAATTTTCACAAAGTTTGTATTCCTTAAAATGAATTATTAAAGAAAAGTAACCGTAACTTCTTAAAATTCAATTCATAATACATCTTCGGATGTTTTTTTTTTTTTTTTTTTTTTTTTTTTTTTTTTTTTTTTTTTTTTTTTTTTTTTTAGTAGAGCATTTAATTTTCGATTTTGTGGTGGAAGGTGGTATGTTAGAATTTATAATATATTTTTGGTGCTTTTTGGCCTTGGGGAGTTGGCAACACTGGGTTCAGCATGTAAGAACAGTCGTGGCGAATGTTTATGGACAAACTCCTATGCACAGAATGAAGCCGACCCATTTTTGTCGGCGGCGGCTGACACTAAATTTTGCCTATAAAAATTTGTCTATTCGGCGGCGGACAATTATCTATTATAAAATCAATTTGACGTTACCCGAATTGCAATGAGATTAGTTGCAACTAGGGCTGTCACTCGGGATTAATCCCGGGAGTTTTTATTTTGAATCCAGGGATTTTCGGGATCCCGAAAAACTAATTCCAATTTGTTTAATTGGTGGCTTTTTTAGCATTATTTGTTAATAAATTGGAGCCTTTATTCAGTGCAAACGGCCCTTAGATTTGACAAACGACAAATTGAGTTAATAAACATTTATGATACACCTTGAGTAAAAATGTATTACAACATACATGAGGTATAGATGAAAAGCACAATTTCATCAAAAATCGAACTAAACGACAAGGTCCTCCTTTGAAAAATAAATTCATGTAAAATGGAATTTGTGCCACATACAATAAAAAGCAATGATAAACGGTCCGTCGAGAATATGGCAAGATCGAGTTTATCTGATAAAAATTTGGATGCCAAAAGGATTAACACAGTGTACGAAAATTGCTGAGTATGATAGCGATATGAAATTGGGTTTTAATTTATTTTTGTCGTAATTTTGCTTTTCTTTTCTTCATATTGTTATTATTATTTTTTTTTTTTTTGTTAATAAAATTGAATTACAACAAGTTTTTTGACGCTGTAAATTGTTATTGCATAAAATAATTCAAGAATCCCAAAAATTTCGGGATCCCGAAAAAAAATCACGGGATTCTATACTTTGAAATCCCGAATCCCGTGATTTATAAAAATCGATCCCGAATGACAGCCCTAGTTACAACACAATTTCCATTCCACTCAAATTTTCTGAGCTAACTTTTGGCAAAATTATTATAGCAACTCGATATTGATTGACTGTGGGTGGAGGGTTCAAAATTTTAACAACAAATACAACAATTATAAATATTTTTTCTGATTTAAATCAATATTTTTGATTGAGTGCAGATGAGTCGACATATTCGGCGGCGGCGTCGACTAGCAAAAAATGGTCGACGGCGATTTTAATTGGCGGTGCGACTCGGCGTCTTTATTCCCTGGTCTTCATTCTGTTTGTTTGTAAACTCCTACTCCTACGTATCGTTCAATTTATTGGTTATTGTGACCCACTCTTAATAGAGTATTCGAATGACTTAATGCGGAGTTTATGTGCAAACCCTATGTTAGGTGGTTTGTGACTTTACTAATATCTGTTAATAGCCTATTTTACATAGTATATTTTTAGGCGTCATGTAAATATTAATATATGTGCACATAGAGACAAATTATCTTCATTTAGTGTCAATTCACAATAAACAAACATGTAAATGTTCAATTTTAATAACTGAGTTCCTTCAACTAACCACTTGCAGCTTTTATTTCTATAGGAAATTTCGTCAAAATTTTGTCAAAAATTTTATTTCTATAGAAAATTTTGTCAAAAATTTTATTTCTATAGAAAATTTTGTCCAAATTTTATTTTGATAGAAATTTTTGTAAAAATGTTATTTCTATAGAAAATTTTGTCAAAATTTTATTTCTATAAGAAATTTTGTTAAAATTTCATTTCTATAGACAAATTTTTCAAAAATTTTTTGCTATACAGAAAATTTTGTAAAAATTTTATTTCTATAGAAAATTTTGTCAAAATTTTATTTCTTAGAAAATTTTGTCAAAATTTCATTTCTATCGAAACTTTTGACAAAATTTTATTTCTATAGAAAATTTTTGTCAAAATTTTATTTCTATAGAAAAATTTATCAACATTTTTTGGTATACAGAAAATATTGCCAAAATTTTACTTCTATAGAAAATTTTCTCAAAATTTTATTTCTATAGAAAATTTTGTCGAAATTTTATTTCTATAGAAAAATTTTGTCAAAATTTTATTTCCATAGAAAATTTTGTCAAAATTTCATTTCTATCGAAAATTTTGTCAAAATTTTATTTCTATAGAAAATTTTGTCAAAATTTTATTTCTATAGAAAATTTTGACAAAATTTTATTTCTATAGAAAATTTTGACAACATTTTATTTCTATAGAAAATTTTTGTCAAAATTTTATTTCTATAGAAAATTTTGTCAAAATTTCATTTCTATACAAAATTTTATTTCTATAGAAAATTTTGTCAACATTTTACTTCTATAGAAAATTTTCTCAAAATTTTATTTCTATAGAAAAATTTGTCAAATTTTTTTGGTATACAGAAAATTTTGTCAAATTTTTATTTCTATAGAAAATTTTGTCAAAATTTTATTTCTATAGAAAATTTTGCCAAAATTTTATTTCTATAGAAAATTTTGTCAAAATTTTATTTCTATAGAAAAATTTTTCAAAATTATTTGGTATACAGAAAATTTTGTCAAAATTTTAATTCTATAGAAAATTTTATCAAAATTTTATTTCTATCGAAAAGTTTGTCAACATTTTATTTCTATAGAAAAATTTTGTCAAAATTATATTTCTATAGAAAATTTTGTCAAAATTTTATTTCTATAGGAAATTTTGTCAAAATTTCATTTCTATACAAAATTTTATTTCTATAGAAAATTTTGTCAACATTTTACTTCTATAGAAAATTTTCTCAAAATTTTATTTCTATAGAAAAATTTGTCAAATTTTTTTGGTATACAGAAAATTTTGTCAAAATTTTATTTCTATTAGAAATTTTGTCAATATTTTATTTCTATAAGAAATTTTGTAAAAATTTCATTTCTATAGAAAAATTTTTCAAAATTTTTTTGCTATACAGAAAATTTTGTCAAAATTTTATTTCTACAGAAAATTTACTCAAAATTTTATTTCTATAGAAAATTTTGTCAAAATTTCATTTCTATCGAAAATTTTGTCAAAATTGTATTTCTATAGAAAATTTTTGTCAAAACTTTATTTCTAATGAAAATTTTATCAAAACTTTATTTCTGTAGAAAATTTTGTCAAAAATTGATTTCTTTATAAAATTTTGTCATAAATATATTTCTTTATAAAAATTTGTCAAAATTTTATTTCTATAGAAAATTTTGTGAAGGTTCAAGGTTTAAGTGTGGTTCACTTTGGGTTTAGTGAACTACCCGAATTTATTGTGACAATTGGTTGACAGTTTTGCTGCAAGTATAGAATGCTGTTGAGGAATGTGGTAATTCCGAAACGTGCGTCCATCCAACCATCTTGCAGTCTATAGGGCTCTGCCCACAAAATTTTTCAAAATTTTACTTCTATAGAAAATTTTCTCAAGATTTTATTTCTATAGAAAAATTTTGTCAAAATTTTATTTCTATAGAAAATTTTGTCAAAATTTTATTTCTATAGAAAATTTTGTCAAAATTTTATTTCTGTAGAAAATTTTGTCAAAATTTTATTTCTATAGAAAATTTTGTCAAAATTTTATTTCTATAGAAAAATTTTGTCAAAATTTTATTTCTATAGAAAATTTTGTCAAAATTTTATTTCTATAGAATATTTTGTCAAAATTTTATTTTTATAGAAAATTTTGTCAAAATATTGAAATATTTAATACAACTTATCCCTTCGGTTAGTACAAACAAAAATATATTACAACTACAACAACAATAGCGTTACTGCAGATTTTAGTTCCAAAAAAAAAAAATAATTGATTAGTTTTGTTTTAGTAATATTTTATTTATTTTGAAAAAAATTACCCAAAAATACATTGAACTTGTAGTTTTTATTTTTTTGTTTTCTTTGTTTAAAAATATAATTAATATGTAAAATGTATTTTATTTTCCAATTAATTTATATATATGTATATATGCAAATCAGAAATGAATAAAACTGGGACAATTAAAATATAAATAAATTACAACGACAAAGCCTTTGTTTCATTTCAATAATTGTTTGTTTTTGCAAATTTAGTTATAGGTCTTCATCCATTAAAACAGAGAGAATTATACTTGAAAGAAATCTTATTTCAATATGGGTTGGTATTTATAAAAGGACTTTTGTTGCAGGGAGGACGCTGTTGTAGGTTTTTGTTGCTGCTGCTGCTGCTCTTGCTGCTGTTGGTGATTCGTATAAGGATGATGACTTTGTTTCTGGGTCTGAATCAGTGGTTCCTGCTTCTGCTGGGGATTTTTACTATGATGTGATTGCTGATGTGGGTAGGAATAATTTTGCTTATAAGGCCAAACATTTGCAGCCACCGGCGGTGGTAAAGGATGATTTTTCATAGCAAGATTTAAGCTGTGACGATTGTTGTAGAAGTACAGCAATTTGATAACATTTTCATTTGGATTTGGAGGGGAATGGATAGAAGGGGGAAATACCGATGTTGATTTTGAAAAAGAAATTGTGTAATTTTATTTAGTTTTTATTTTCATATGATTTAGATAATTTTCAATAATTGCATTCTTTTATTTCGTGCCAGTGTATGTTTGAGTGTGCATTAGTGTTTTTGCATTAGTGCAACAAAGAATTGAACATAGTTAATTTAATTGTATTAATATCGTTCTTCAAATATTGTGTCCTTATATTCTAATTGTTATATTAGTAAGTTAGTTTTATTGTTATTAAAAATAACAACGAAATTGTGTGCATTGTCATTTTAATTTAAGGATTTTTTTTTTAATTTTTAGCAGTATAAGATTTTCATTCCATTATTATTATTATTTTATTTTGTTCTTTTGTAGTTGCTACAGAATATGAAAGTGTATATCAAGACCAGTCTTTGGAGATTAAAAAGATAAATATTTGCTTTGAAGAATTGAATGTGTTTCTATCTACAAGCTATAAACATTTCTTTTTTTTGTTTGTTTTTTTTTTTTTTTTAAGGATTAGGGTTACATTCTATCATCTTATCTATTCTGTTAATATCAAGCATCTTTGGATGGGTCAGTTGTTTTAATCGTATTCTAATTAAGTTTTAGTTAGCCACTTCAAATAATATTATTTATAAACAAGTAAGTAAAGTCTAAAGTCGGGCGGAACCGACTAATTATACCCTTCACCACTATGTAGACAAACATTTGTGTTACCATCTCAACTACTTCAAATTTGCAGGGAGCTATATAAAGGTTTGCATTTCCAGATACAAATACGTTTAATGGAGACAATTTTTTTGTACTTCTACAAAAACTCTAGAATTAAAATTTAAATTGGCTAACGCCCTGGGATGAAACACAATGTTAGTAAACAAACAAGTATATACGGCCGTAAGTTCGGCCAGGCCGAAGCTTATGTACCCTCCTCCATGGATTTCGTAGAAACTTCTACTCAAAACTGTCATCCACAATCGAATTACTTGGGTTGCGGTAACACTTGCCGATGGCAAGGTATCTTAAAACTTCCTAACACCGTCTCCTAAATTGCAAGGTAGTCCATACGTGGTATATATTAAACTAAATAATACCCTGTTCCACAGTGTGGCGCATGGTATAAAAAGGCCGATTAAATACGTATATAATTAAGTTTGACAAAATTTTTAATAGAAATAAAATTTTGACAAAAGTTTCTATAGAAAAAAATTTTGACAAAATAAAATTTTTACAATATTTTCTATGGAAGTAAAACTTGTACAACATTTTCCATAGAAATAAAATTTTGACAAAATTGTCTATAGAAATATCTACACAAGAATTAAAAGAAATTATAATGCTCACTCTTACAAAATCACCAAACAGTATTCCAGACATAACAAACAGAAAGCTAACTTAAAATCGTCTGTGACTTTTCTGATAAAATGCAGAGAAAGCGGCATTATCCCTAACTTCATTGTCAATACTACCACACACATATATGATATATTTACAGACAACAACAACAAAATCGCGCCAAATGTAGAGAAAACATTAGCAAATCATAACTACAATTTTCACTTAAAAATTTTGAAGCTTCTAATACAAGAAAAACACAAACAAATCAAGCTCAATAGTGAGAAAATTACATCAATACATACTCAATTGAGAGACCTCTTGATCAATGAGGATCTAAAACTATTTATCGACAGCGAACTTTCTCTTTTCAACAGTCAAATCAACAAAAACAAAACCACACACAGAAAGAAATTTGAGAATCTACTACAACAGCACAACAAAGAGATCAACATAAAGTTCAACGAGCAATGGTTTGTAAATACAACGAATGTGCAGTGGCTACTCTCACTAGGCCCGAAGTATTCGCTCCCTTTGACGAGAGCTCAATTTCCTCTACTGAAAGTCATCGCAGAAGGAGAAGACTTGGTGAGAACTACAGATGACAAAGAAGAGCAAGAAATAGCAAGAACGAAGTTCACAACACTGATAGATGACCATTTACACAAGACAAACGTAAACAAGAGAGATAAATTTATACTAGGTACAGTGGCTCAAACGAAGAAATATTTGAAAGACAACAAGGATGTTTTAATATTAAGTGCGGATAAAGGTGGAAAAACTGTTGCTATGGACAGCAAAGAATACAAATCCAAAATGCATGCGATAATACACGACATGTGTAGTTACAAACGGTTAAAAATTGATCCAACATCGAAATTTCAAACCAAGAATAATAAATTAGTGGAAAAATTATATAAAGAAAACCTAATCAGCATCGAGGAAAAGAATAAATTGACGAGTAAAACTGCTATAGCCCCAAGGATTTACGGCCTTCCGAAGGTACACAAGGAAGGAACACCATTGAGACCAATTTGCTCATCGATCAATGCACCATCGTATAAGATGTCCAGATATATATCTAGTATCTTAAAGAACGTCACCAAAGATTCAAAATACAATGTAAAAGACGCGATTGACTTTAAAACGAAGATTAAGAATGTAAGGCTAACAGATGATGAAATCCTGATATCGTTCGATGTTGTATCAGTGTTTCCCAGTATACCGGTAAACCTAGCCATTGCAATGATTGAGAAGAAATGGAAAGACTTAATCAAAAATCATACAAAAATACCTCGTGATATTTTCAAGGAACTAGCACTATTTTGTATCAAAGACAGTAGGTACTTCAAATATGAAGATAAGACATATGAACAATTGAAAGGAATGCCAATGGGATCTCCAGCATCTCCAATAATTGCTTACATCATCATGGAAGAGCTACTAGACGTGTCCTTAAGCAAGATACCGAAACCTCGAATTATAACAAAATATGTGGACGACATATTTGCGATATTAAAGAAACCCGACGTGGAAAGTACTCTTGACGCATTAAACTCATTCCACAGTCAAATACAATTTACAATGGAGTTAGAGAAGGATAACAAGCTACCATATTTAGACTGTAACATACTGAGAGATGATAACTGTTTGAGGCTGAATTGGTATCAAAAACCAACAGCAACTGGACGACTAATAAATTATAATTCAAAACACAATAAAAGTATAATCCATATGACAGCAATCAATTTTATAGATCGAATCTTAAGGATAAGTGATGCAGAATTTCACAAGGAGAATGAAATAAAGATAAGACAAATATAGACCACAAATTATTTTCCAAATGGAATAATAAGCAGACTAATAAATCGCGTTAAAAATAAAACACTTGACGAAAACATTAAAACTAAGACTATTGAAGAGCCGGACCATAATAAGGATAAGTCATACAAACCCATGACTTACGTTGAAGGATTCTCAGAGCGTTTTTTCAAATCGGACGTATATAACAAGGACAAGATTCAAATTGCTTCACGCACATCGAGAACAGTAAAGGAATTAGTCAGCAACACAAAGTCAAAAATAAAGAATGAGGACAGGAGTAATATAGTGTACAAAATTAAATGTAATGGATACAAGTCCAACATATGCCCAATGGCATATGTTGGCACTACAACGACCAAACTTAAGACAAGACTTTCGTCGCATAAATCAGACCTTAAAGCTGTAGACAAATCAGTAGAGCAAAAAACAGCACTTGCAGCTCACTGTGCAACAACAGGACACAAGCCCAACTTCACAGACGTCGAGATACTTGCTCAAGAGAATAATCATAGGCGTAGATACACTCTTGAGATGCTTAATATAATAGATCTCTCTCCTGACAAGAGAATGAATTTCAAAAAAGACACGGAAGAATGCGCGAGAATGTATCGACACATCATAAACAAGCATCGACACAAACGAAGCTTAGTGTACGGTGACTTGCAGAACGAACAGCATCACACGAACTCACGTTAGTTATTTTCAATATATTATATCTAAAATAATATTGTGATTTGTGAACATTAAAAGTAATTTAATTTTTGTAATTTATGTAGATACAACATCTCAGAAGATGGTTAGTGGCACTAACCGAAATATTGGAAATAAATATTAAAACAAATCAATAATCGATTGTTTCTATGACCTCAAGCCGAACAAAATTAATAATCAGAAAAAACATAAAATAGGTCAACAACACTCAAAAATATTTAAAAAAAAAATAAAATAAAAAAAAAAAATAAAAATTTTCAATAGAAATAAAATATTGACAAAATTTTCTATAGAAATAAAATATTGACAAAATTTTCTATAGAAATAAAATTTTGACAAAATTTTCTATAGAACAAAAGTTTTGACAAAATTTTCTATAGAAATAAAATTTTGGTAGATTATTTTTGGCTCGAGTGGCAACCATGATTATGAACCGATATGGACCAATTTTTGTGTGATTGGGGATCGGCTATATATAACTATAGACCGATATGGACCAATTTTGGCATGGTTATTAGCGGACATATACCAACACCACGTTCCAAATTTTAACCGGATCTGATGAATTTTGCTCCTCCAAAAGGCTCCGGAGGACAAATCTGGGGATCGGTTTATATGGGGGCTATATATAATTACGGACCGATGTGGACCAATTTTTGCATGTTTGTTAGGGACCATATACCTACACCACGTTCCAAATTTCAGCCGGATCCGATAAAATTTGTTTTTCTTAGAGGCTCCGCAAGCCAAATCTGGGGATCGGTTTATATGGGGGCTACATATAATTATGGACCGATTTGGACCAATTTTTGCATGGTTGTGAGAGACCATGTACATACACCATGTACCAAATTTCAACCGGATCGGATGAATTTTTCTCCTCCAAGAGGCTCTGCAAGCCAAATCTGAGCGCCGGTTTATATGGGGGCTATACGTAAAAGTGGACCGATATGGCTTATTTTCAATACCATCGGACCTACATCAATAACAACTACTTGAGCCAAGTTTCAAGTCGATAGCTTGTTTCGTTCGGAAGTTAGCGTGATTTCAACAGACGGACGGACGGACAAGCTTAGATCGACTCAGAATTTCACCACGACCCAGAATATATATATATATATATATATACTTTATGGGGTCTTAGAGCAATATTTCGATGTGTTACAAACGGAATGACAAAGTTAACATACCCCCCATCCTATGATGGAGGGTATAATATGCGAAATATGAAGCGAGAGAAATTTTAATGCAATTGTACAAAAACGCATTTATAATATATCAGGCGATACGTGTGTATTCGAGATATGGGACAATTTTAGAAATATTTACAATTTTTGCTACTCAGCAGTGGCGATTTTACAAGGATATTGCTCAAATCTCGCCAAGATATGTGGTCAAGTGTGGGTTGTTATATATTATTTCAAGCGTTCTGTGGAAATTCTGGCATTACACTGTGTAGGATATGACTAAGAGATATGGGGAAATCATCACAGAATTTTATGTAAAATGTGGGAATTTTGGCCATATTTGTATAAACTGGAAAAACGAATATATGGAGGCTTTATCTACTAAATTTGAACCAAATTAGACCAAACTTGACACACTTAAATATCATATTAAATATATTCTCTGAGGAAATTATCCAGTCAATTGGAGGTCAGTTGAAAATGGGTTTAAAATATGAAACAGTCTACCATATTTCCCCAACTCTGGTGTACGTATATATGGGAGCTATATATAATCTGAACCGATTTTTACAAAATTTGACATGCATAGTTAGAATAATAATTCTGGTATCTCTGCAAAATTTCACGTAAATGGGAGTATAACTTTGGCCGCCGTGGTCATATGAGTGTAAATCGGGCGAAAGATATATATGGGAGCTATATTTAAATCTGAACCGATTTCAACCAAATTTTGCACACTTACCAATACTATTAAACGTACTCCATGTGCAAAATTTGAAGCAAGTCAGGGAAAAATCTGGCTTTTGAGGCCATATAAGTGCAAATCGGACGAAAGATATATATGGGAGCTATATCTAAATCAGAACCGATTTCAACCAAATTTGGCACACTTACCGATACTATTAAACGTACTCCATGTGCAAAATTTGAAGCAAGTCAGGGAAAAACTCTGGCTTTTGAGGCCATATAAGTGCAAATCGGACGAAAGATATATATGGGAGCTATATCTAAATCTGAACCGATTTCAACCAAATTTTGCGCACTTACCGATACTATTGAACGTACTCCATGTGCAACATATGGGAGCTATATCTAAATCTGAACCGATTTCAATCAAATTTACCAAGCATTGGCAGAATGTCAATTCTACTCTCTGTGCAAACTTTCACGAAAATCGGTAGTAAACTTTGACCTCTGTTGCCATATGAGTCTAAATCGGACGAAAGATATAAACGGAGCTATATCTACATCTGAACCGATTTGGCTGATATTTTGCAAGTTTTTCGAGACTCATAAAATATTCGGATGTACGGAATTTGAAGAACATCGGTTAATAAACGCGCCAATTATGAGCAGATCGGGGATAAATATATATATGACAGCTATATCTAAATCTGAACCGATTTTTTCCAACATCAATAGCGATTGTCTTTGTTCCAAAAAACGACCCTATGCCAAATTTGAGGACGTCGGACTTAAACTGCGACATGTACTTTGCGCACAAAAATACATGAACAGACGGACATCGCTAAATCGACTCAGAATTTAATTCTAAGACGATCGGTATACTAAACGATGGGTCTCAGACTTTTCCTTCTTGGCGTTACATACAAATGCACAAACTTATTATACCCTGTACCACAGTAGTGGTGAAGGGTATACAAAAATGTGAGAGGATAAATGAAAAAATATCATATGAAAGATCTTGCAACCTAAAATTTTAGGACACTCAATTTACTCAGTATTAAGGATAAAGTTCTTTCAAAGAAAGACATTTTCATTGTAATAAAGTTCATAATTTCTTTCTTTTAAAAATTGATTTTTTTTTAATTTAGGACACAAATCTTTGAAAATTCCGTTAATGTCGCATGTTTCTGATGTAAGAAAATTTTCCCTTAATGTAAAGAAAGACATTTTCGATGTAAAGAACTAATCGTTAATTTAAATATTGAATATTTGGACTGAAGAAACGAAAATAAACTTTAATTAAGAGGATTTTTAATCTTTGACTTAATTTTTTTTTATCAAGAAATCTGTTTATTATTTTCTGTGTACTTCAAACACAGAAAAAAAAATATCACGAACAATTTTCCAATTAAAGTCTTAATAGTTTTAAAAAATATTCAATTGAAAATTTAATTGATTCAAAAAAATTTTTTAATTGAAACAAAAATCAATCACAAAAATTAATAGTAGCAATTAATTGTTTAATTGATACTATCATTTCTGTGATTAATTGATACTATCATGTTATTGAAGACATTTCCATTCAATTAAAAATTTAATTGATTCAACAAATTTTTTAATTGAAACAAAAATCAATCACAAAAATTAATAGTATCAATTAATTTTTTAATTGACATTCAATTAATTGTTTAATTGATACTATCATTTCTGTGATTGAAAACATTTTAATTGAATCAATTAAATTCGTGATTGAAGACAAAAAATAATTTTTGTGTGTAACTATTATAATTTGGATTTTTATACCCTGCGCCACACTGTGGAACAGGGTATTATAAGTTAGTATTATAAGTTAGTCCAATCAACTTCAAATTTGGCACAAGTATGTGTTTTGGCTCAGAATAGATCCCTATTGATTTTGGAAGAAATCGGTTCAGATTTAGATATAGCTCCCATATATATATTCCGCCCGATATGGACTTATATGGCCCCAGAAGCCAGAGTTTTACCCTAATTTGCTTAAAATTTATTAGTTAAATTAGTACTAGAGACAAGTGTGCCAAATTTTATTGAAATCGGTTCAGATTTAGATATAGCTCCCATATATATCTTTCGCCCGATATGGACTAATACGGTCCCAGAAGCTAGTTTTATCCCAATTTGGTTGAAATTTTGCACTAGGAGTACAATTAGTAGTGTAGTCAAGTATGCCAAATTTTATTGAAATCGGTTCAGATTTATATATAGCTTACGGCCGATTTACACTCATATGACCACAGAGGCCAATTTTTAACTCCGATTTAGTTGACATTTTGCACAGGGAGTAGAATTAGCATTGTTGCTATGGGTGCCAAATTTGGTTGAAATCGGTTCAGATTTAGATATAGCTCCCATATATAGTTTTCGCCCGATTTACACTCATACGGCCACAGAGGCCAATTTTTTGCTCCGATTTAGTTGAAATTTTGCACAGGGAGTAGAATTACCATTGTAGGTATGCGTGCCAAATTTGGTTAAATTCGGTTAATATTTAGATATAGCTCCCATATATATGTTTTTCTGATTTCGACAAAAATGGTCAAAATACCAACATTTTCCTTATCAAATCGCCACTGCTTACTCGAAAAGTTGTAAAAATTACACTAATTTTCCTAAACTTCTAATACATATATATCGAGCGATATATCATAAATAAACTTTTGCGAAGTTTCCTTTGCTTCAGATTTAAATGTTTCCCATATTTATACCCTTCACCACTACTGTGGTACAGGGTATAATAAGTTTGTGCATTTGTATGTAACGCCAAGAAATAGTGGTCATAGACCCATCTTTTAGTATACCGATCGGCTTGGAATTAAATTCTGAGTCGATTTAGCCAAATTTTATTGAAATCGGTTCAGATTTAGATATAGCTCCCATATATATCTTTCGCCCGATATGGACTAATACGGTCCCAGAAGCTAGTTTTATCCCAATTTGGTTGAAATTTTGCACTAGGAGTACAATTAGTAGTGTAGTCAAGTATGCCAAATTTTATTGAAATCGGTTCAGATTTATATATAGCTTACGGCCGATTTACACTCATATGACCACAGAGGCCAATTTTTAACTCCGATTTAGTTGACATTTTGCACAGGGAGTAGAATTAGCATTGTTGCTATGGGTGCCAAATTTGGTTGAAATCGGTTCAGATTTAGATATAGCTCCCATATATAGTTTTCGCCCGATTTACACTCATACGGCCACAGAGGCCAATTTTTTGCTCCGATTTAGTTGAAATTTTGCACAGGGAGTAGAATTACCATTGTAGCTATGCGTGCCAAATTTGGTTAAATTCGGTTAATATTTAGATATAGCTCCCATATATATGTTTTTCTGATTTCGACAAAAATGGTCAAAATACCAACATTTTCCTTATCAAATCGCCACTGCTTAGTCGAAAAGTTGTAAAAATTACACTAATTTTCCTAAACTTCTAATACATATATATCGAGCGATAAATCATAAATAAACTTTTGCGAAGTTTCCTTTGCTTCAGATTTAAATGTTTCCCATATTTATACCCTTCACCACTACTGTGGTACAGGGTATAATAAGTTTGTGCATTTGTATGTAACGCCAAGAAATAGTGGTCATAGACCCATCTTTTAGTATACCGATCGGCTTGGAATTAAATTCTGAGTCGATTTAGCCAAATTTTATTGAAATCGGTTCAGATTTAGATATAGCTCCCATATATATCTTTCGCCCGATATGGACTAATACGGTCCCAGAAGCTAGTTTTATCCCAATTTGGTTGAAATTTTGCACTAGGAGTACAATTAGTAGTGTAGTCAAGTATGCCAAATTTTATTGAAATCGGTTCAGATTTATATATAGCTTACGGCCGATTTACACTCATATGACCACAGAGGCCAATTTTTAACTCCGATTTAGTTGACATTTTGCACAGGGAGTAGAATTAGCATTGTTGCTATGGGTGCCAAATTTGGTTGAAATCGGTTCAGATTTAGATATAGCTCCCATATATAGTTTTCGCCCGATTTACACTCATACGGCCACAGAGGCCAATTTTTTGCTCCGATTTAGTTGAAATTTGCACAGGGAGTAGAATTACCATTGTAGCTATGCGTGCCAAATTTGGTTAAATTCGGTTAATATTTAGATATAGCTCCCATATATATGTTTTTCTGATTTCGACAAAAATGGTCAAAATACCAACATTTTCCTTATCAAATCGCCACTGCTTAGTCGAAAAGTTGTAAAAATTACACTAATTTTCCTAAACTTCTAATACATATATATCGAGCGATAAATCATAAATAAACTTTTGCGAAGTTTCCTTTGCTTCAGATTTAAATGTTTCCCATATTTATACCCTTCACCACTACTGTGGTACAGGGTATAATAAGTTTGTGCATTTGTATGTAACGCCAAGAAATAGTGGTCATAGACCCATCTTTTAGTATACCGATCGGCTTGGAATTAAATTCTGAGTCGATTTAGCGATGTCCGTCTGTCTGTCCGTCCGTCTGTCTGTATATGTAATTTTGTGCACAAAGTACAGCTCGCAATTTAAGTCCGATCATCCTCAAATTTGGCATAGGGCCGTTTCTTGGGACAGAGACAATCGCTATTGGTTTTGGAAAAAATCGTTTCAGATTTAGATATAGCTGCCATATATATTTATCCCCGATGTGGTCATAGTTAGCGTGTTTATCAACCGATTTTCTTAAAATACCGTACATCCAAATATTTTATGAATCTCGAAAATCTTGCAATATATCAGCCAAATCAGTTCAGATTTAGATATAGCTCCCATATATATCTTTCGTCCGATTTAGACTCATATGACCACAGAGGCCAAAGTTTACTACCGATCGTCGTGAAATTTTGCACAGAGGGTAGAATTGACATTCTACCAACGCTTGGTAAATTGGATTGAAATCGGTTCAAATTTAGATATAGCTCCCATATATATCTTTCGTCCGATTTGAACTTATATGGCCACAAAAGCCAGAGTTTTGCCGTGATTTGCTTCAAACTTTGCACAAGGGGTACGTTTAATAGTATCGTTAAGTGTGTCAAATTTTGTTAAAATCGGTTCAGATTTAGATATAGCTCACATATATATCTTTCGCCCGATTTTGACTTATATGGTCTCAAAAGCCAGAGTTTTGCCCTGACTTAATTCAAATTTTGCACAAGCGGTACTTTTAACGATACTATTGTATGTGCCAAATACGGTCAAAATCGATTCTGATTAAGATATGGCTCCCATATATATCTTCCGTCCGATTTGCACTCATATGACCAAAGGGCCAAAGTTATACTCCCATTTACATGAAATTTCGCATAGATAGCAGAATTATTATTCTAACTATACATGCAAATTTAGTCAAAATCGGTTCAGATTATATATAGCTCCCATATATAACACTCGTACACCAGAGTTGGGGAAATATGGTAGACTGTTACACATTTTAGACCCATTTTCAATGGAAGTTTCCTCCAATTAACTGGATAGCGTTAGCCGATTTAAATTTTAATTCTAGAGATTTAGTAGAAGTAATAAAATTGTCTCCTATATATAGCTTCCAGCAAATGTGAAGTAGTTGAGATAGTAACACAAATTTTGGCCTATATAGTGGTGAAGGGTATAATATAGTCAGCCCCGCCCGACTTTAGACTTTACTTACTTGTTTTTTACTAACATTGTGTTCCACCCTAGTGCATTAGTCGACTTAAATTTTGAGTCTATAGATTTTGTAGAAGTCTATCAAATTCTGTCCAGATCGAGTGATATTTAAATGTATGTATTTGGGACAAACCTTTATATAAGCCCCAACACATTTGACAGTTGTGATATGGTATCGAAGATTTAGATCTACAAAGTGGTGCAGGGTATAATATAGTCGGCCCCGCCCGACTTTAGACTTTCTTTACTTGTTAAACTTACATTTATAAGTACGTGAATAACTTTATTTAGATTTAAAGTTAGATAGCTTCCTAAAAATGTCTTTAATCCAAATAAACCGCATCATTGCATCGGAATCTATACCAAAATCTATAAGGGGAAGATCAAAATTTTGGATCCAGTATGGCAAATAATTAAATATATCCGATGGAAAAACCATCAATAGATTACTCTTAGAATAACCAGGGCTGTACAGTCCAGCCGATTTTACTCGCCTCGAACTCTCACTCCAGCATTATTCATCAGTCTCGACTCAGACTCCAGAGTGCATATGTTTGCAACACACAGAAGGGGACGAGACAGACATATGGTGTCTTTGGCAATATTGCTCAGGGCCGGCCTCTGAGTCGATCTAGCCATGTCCGTCTCTCTGTGAATACATTTTTGTAATCAAAGTCTGGGTGGCAATTTTAGTCCATTCGACTTTAAATTGTGTACAAGTATGTATTTTGGGTCAAAATAGAACCCTATTGATTTTGGAAGAAATCGGTTCAGTTTTAGATATAGCTCCCATATATATCGTTCGGCTGATATCTACTAATATGGCTCGAGAAGCCAGAATTTCAGTCTGATTTACTTTAAATTTTGCCCAAGGAGTGCAATTGATAGTGTCGTAAAGTGTGAAATCGGTTCAGATTTAGATATAACTCCCATATAGATGTTTTTCTTACATTGGCAAAAATGGTTAATATACCAACATTTTCCTTATAAAATCGTCAATCGTGCTAAGACGAAAACTTGTAAGAATGACTTAGATTTTCCTATACTTCTAATACATAGCTATCGATCGATAAATTATAAATACAAAGAAATCTAGTTTTTTAGGTGCGCAGAATGGTGTGCATATTTTGGTATAGCTCCATATAGACCGATCTCCCGATTTTACTTCTTGGGCTTCTGGAAACTGTCGTTTTTATCGGATTTCCCCGAATTGGAAATCTAGAAGTATTTTAGGACCACAAATAGGTGTGCACACATTGGTGTACATCGGTGCATGTTTTGGTATAGCCTACATATACACTCAAAAAAAAGTTTACTTTGATCCAAAAATTTTGACATTCCCTTAAGGTTGTTGGTATTGATTCCGAGTCAAAGATGCTGCTTCTTTTTTTTTTTAATAAAGAATTTTTTTTAGCGATCTATTTGGCTTTAAATTTAGGACAAATAAAATTAAAATTAGGATACAGAACTCATTTATCAAATTTTCATTCTATTTTCGCGATTTATGAATAAAGTTACTCACGATTAGACAAATTCCGGTTAAAAAATGCAAATTATATTGGATAAATCAAAGTAAAAACTGTTTTCTTAATTCCCAAAAAAAAAAAACTTTAAACCAAAGACGCTAAATCCTCAAAATAAGTCTTAGCCTTTTTTATTTTAAATCTAAAATTTCAATATTTCAGTTAATTTAAGGACAATTTCTTCAAATCAAAAATGTGTTTCTTTACTTTAAGGTAATTTAACCTTAGTTCAAAGACATGCGTCATTAAATTAAAAATTTACAAAATTTGTGTCCTAAAATTAATAAAAAAAAATTTTTGAAGCAAAGATTATAAACTTTATTTTAATTAAAATTTCATAATTTTAAAGAAATTTGTCCTTAGTATTTTGTACATTTCTCATCCTAAAATTTAGGTTGCGTAATCTTTAATATCACGTAAATAGTTTTTTTTTTTAGTGTAACCTTTTCCTTTCCTTTTCACGATATTCCAAGTTTACGAAAAATTTGAAAATTTCACCCGGCGCCTTATAAATAAATAAATAATTTAAATGTTTATACTTGAACAATAAATTGCGACCAAAAGAATTATTACAATTTAAAGAAATGTGTCTTCATTATTGTGTAAATTTAGTGTCCAGAAATTAAGGATGCTTTATGTAAGATTTCGAAATATTGATTTTCCTTAGTTAATTTTTTTTTATAAATTATTTTATTTGAAATGGCTTAACCTTACTGAAATGTTAGTACAAAAATAAAGCTTATAACTACAATTGTTAGACTACAGAGATAAGTTTCACAGTTCATGTTGTTACTTTTGTTTTCTCGTAACTTTTACAAAACATTCATTTTTAATACATAGCATTTATTTACATCAATATGTATGTTAGAGAAAATTTTTACTTAAGTGTTAAGTTTTCAATTGACCCGATCAAATGGAACAAATCCAATTAAGAACTCTCAATGCATTCCTTAAATAAAATTGTGTAAATCTAACTAATGACATAAATATTTTCGTCTTTCAAGACCTTGTGTTTCAGATTCACCATGTAATAGGCCTGAACTTACCCTTCATTGAATTTACGCCTACGTGCAACAGCACTATTCTTAATAATTTCCGATACTTCACGACCACCCGAGCTTTCACCCTCCGACGCGGAAGCAATATCCGGTTCCGTTTTCATGGGATCTCTTAATTGTGGTGGTTTACCGAGATTTGTTAGATTACGCACTAAGCTAACAGCATCGTCGTGTTGACCCGAAGTTTCAGCCGACGATCTCGAACTTGCCATTACAGGCATCGGTGGTTGTTGTTGTTCTTGTAGATCCCGTACCGCATTATTGGTCGTTGCCGACTTGCGTAAATTCATAACGGAAGAATTCTGTGAAGATTTAAGGCGATTTTTCAATTCATTGCTAAGATCAGTGGGCAATAGACCGATGCCACCCATAACACTAGATTTTGATTTAAGAATACCGCCGATACCGTGGCTTGGTTCATTTCCAGGAGCTAAGCCTCTGGATGTAGACGCTAAGGAGAGAAATTAGTAAATAAAAAACAAATTAGTTTCCTAGATTTTTTTTGTGGGATTTATGATATTTTTATGGGAATAAGGCTTGCTGTTGGTGGCTATTAGTGCTTAACTGCATGCATCCTTCATGCTTTTCATTTATCCACTTACCTGGAATTATTACTCTTGGTTGAACTCAATTTCTTTACAGATTCCTGTGTTCATCTTAGGAATGGAAAAGGAAAAAAAATGCAAGTTCACAGTTTGATTAGTTTCGAACAATTAGTAGGTTTACATTTAATTCAAGCTTATAAAAATGTAAAAAAAAAATAATAATAAAAAAATGCACAAACTTATTATACCCTGTACCACAGTAGTGGTGAAGGGTATAATAAAGAAGCAAGTAGTTTCTTTTTCTTTCAAAACATGAATTATCATTGCTGCATGCTAAGCAAATTTTAGTTTAATTTAAATGACTCAGACACGTAGTTTACATTGATAGGAAATTCTAGAAGAAAGAAAATCCACCCAAGAAAATCATTAATTCATATGATTTATCACTTTTAGATATATTTTTCGTTTATAACAATTGTTGGATTTTTAGTACAAATTTCAAGAACCAATGAATAGTATCACCAATAGTATCACCTATTGGAAAAACAAAATTATTTCTTTAGAATTTTTTTTATTTGTTTTTTGCTGTTGGTTTGTTCTTCAATCATATTTGTTGTTTTGATCTCAGCTCAAAACCATTGGACGCACGTTTCGGAATTACCACATTCCTCATCAGCATCCTCTACTTGCAGCAAAACTATCAACATTTTCAACATTCTGGTAGTTTATGGTTTATAATAGTCGGCTTTTGCAGAAATAAATGTTTGTACAAACATCTCTCTTTTGCTATGCCAATGTCAAATCATCGATTTGAGTACAGTTGGCTGGGTTTATTTCGAGCGTGCTTCCTCTTACTTCATTCGTTTTGTTTTTTGTTGTTGGTTTCTTCTTCAATCATATTTGTTGTTTTGATCTCAGCTTAAAACCATTTTTTTCAAAATTTTATTTCTATACAAAATTTTGTAAAAATTTTATTTGTATAGAAAATTTTGTCAAAATTGTATTTCTCTAGAAAATTTTCTCAAAATTTTATTCCTATAGAAATTTTTTTGAAAGTTTAATTTCTATAGAAAATTTTTTTCAAAATTTTATTTCTATAGAAAATTTTGTCAAAATTGTATGTCTCTAGAAAATTTTCTCAAAATTTCATTTCTATAGAAATGTTTCAAAGTTTCATTTCTATAGAAATTTTTTTTTTTTCAAAATTTTTATCTATAGAAAAATTTGTCTAAATTTTATTTCTATAGAAAATTTCGTCTACATTTTATTTCTATAGAAAATTTTGTCAAATTTCTAGAGAAAATTTTGCCAAATTTTATTTCTACTGAATATTTTGCCAAAATTTTAAATCTATGGAAAATTTTGTCATAATTTTAAATCTATGGAAAATTTTGTTAAAATTTTATTTCTATAGAAAATTTTGTCAAAATTTTATTTCTATAAAAAAAAATTCTTAAAATTCTATTTTTATTTATTTTATTTTTATTTTTTTTTTTATTTTATTTATTTATATTTGTAAACCAACACAACAAGAAGAACTTATTGTAGAGGGAAGAAATTGTCTTTCTGAATTTAGACATGCCATTCTAGGTGTTATAAGTTTCATTCCTCTCTGTGAGCGAGCAAATTTCAGTCGGTTAAATAAGTATTCACGTTCACCAGTGTTTATGATATTATGTAGCAGAACAAGGCTTTTTATATTCAAATAATTTTTAAACGACACATTAAATATTTGATGTGTATATTGTGATATACTTTCGTACCGTTTCCGATTGTATACATATCTAGTTATGTCATTGATGATAACTTGAAGTCTGCGACTATCGTTGTAGTTACAGCTACCGAAGATTTCACTGCCATATAAAAGAGTAGAGATTAGGTAAGATTTTGCCAGCAACATTCGAATCTCAAAAGATGTGCTCATGCGTACAGCCCATAAATTTCGTAGCATCCCATACACCATTCCAATATTTCGATTTATGTGATTGGTCCAATTCAAATTTGAATTAAACATTAATCCTAAATTTGTGGCAGTAACTACACTGGGTATGATACTCTTGTTGAGTTTAATGCTGATGTTATCCAGTTCTGTAGTTTTTCGCTTGTAAATTGTTAAAAGGTTAGCACGTCTGGTAGGTCGTTTATATATATAGAAAACAATAAAGGCCCAAGTATAGATCCTTGAGGGACACCTTTGGTTAATTCCAACATACTAGAACATACGTTATCTGAAGTAACCGCTTGTGTTCTGTTTGACAAATACGAAGATAGAAGCTTACATGCCGAGTCAGAAAAGTGAAATAGTTTGTTAAGTTTAGTAATTAAAATGTGATGGTCGACAGTATCAAAGGCTTTGCTGTGGTCCAGAAGAACTAAGAAAGATACCATTTTTTCATCCATGTTATGGCGTATGTCCTCAATTACATCTATAAGAGCGGTTGTACAGCTCCTCCTTATCCGAAAGCCAGACTGTCTGTCAGTTAATAAGTTGTTGCTCTCTATAAATTTGATCATCTGAAGAGACATGATTCGTTCCAGAGCTTTCGACAAAAACGGTAGTATGGCTATAGGCCTATACTCATTATTATTCTTGGGTATTGGGATTATTTTCGCAACTTTCCATTCATTAGGAAAATTTGATTTTGTTAGTGCAGTATTGAAAATATGTGAAATGTACGGTAACAGTCTAGGAATCAGTATTTTTAAAAATCGTGGATTTATTTCATCTAGACCTGTGGCGTTAGACTTAATATACTCGATGCTTTCATAAACTTCATTCTGGTCAACACATCGAAATGTAAATGGATTTTCAATAGGTGCAGTAGACATTTGGTCATAAATTTCTGGAGAAGGTGGCGTTGATTCGATGTTAGCAAAACGTTTATTCAGCTCATTAATATCAATTTCAAATTTATTTGGTACATGTACTTCGGACCAAATGCCGATGTTACGAATTTCTTTCCACTTTTAGAATCAACGGCTTTCCGGAATCTTTCTTGAAAATATGAATTTTTCGCCATGTTAATATGTTTTACTACTAGTTTTCTTGCGCTTTTAAAGATATTATGTAAGTGCGGAGTTTTATAACGTTTCCAGCGTTTGTAGGCTAGATTTCTGTCATCTATCAAGAAAGATGAAAACTTTATAAAAATTTTATTTCTATAGAAAATTTTGTCAAAATTTTATTTCTACTGAAAATTTTGTCTAAATGCTATTTCTATAGAAAATTTTGTCAAAATTTTATTTATATAAAAAAAATTTTATTGTTGTTTTTTTGATCTCAGCTTAAAGCCATGCATTGACTAAACTACAAGTGTAGCTTAACCAACAGAAGAAAAGTATGCTTGTCAAATTTATTTGGGCAAGCACTATAGACTGCAAGATGGTTGGATGTACAGCTGTTTCTGAATTACCACATTCCTCATCAGCATCCTCTACTTGCAGCAAAACTATCAACCAATTATCAGAATAAATTCGGGTAATTCACTCAACCCAACGTGAACTACACTTGAACCTCCCGAAAAAGGGTTTGATAGTCGGCTACTGCCTAAACAAATTTGCCAGCATATCTCTTTCTTAAAATTTTTTAAAATTATATTTTTAAAGAAAACATTGTCAAAATTTTATTTCTATAGACAATTTTGTCAAAATTTTATTTCTATACAAAATTTTGTCAAAATTGTAATCTATAGAGAATTTGGTGAAAATTGTAATCGATAGAAAATTTTCTCAACATTTTATTTCTAGAGAAAACTTTGCAAAAAATGTATTTCTATAAAAATTTTTGTCAAAATTTTATTTCTATAAACAATTTTCTTAAATTTGTAGTTTTAAAGAAAACGTTGTCAAAATTTTATTTCTATAGAAAATGTTGACAAAATTTTCTATAGAAATAAAATGTATTTCTCTAGAAAATTTTGTCAAAATTTTATTTCTATAAAAAAATTTTCTTAAAGTTGTATTTTTAAAGAAAACTTTGTCTAAATTATATTTCTATAGAAAATTTTGTTAAAATTTTATTTTTATAAAAAAATTTTGTCAAAATTGTAATCTATAGAAAGTTTTCGCAAAATTTTATTTCTATAGAAAATTTTATTTCTAGAGGAAATTTTGCCAAAATTTTATTTCTATAGTAAATATTATCACAATTTTATTTCTATAAAATTTTTTCTTAAAATTGTATTTTTAAAGAAAACGTTGTCAAAATTTTATTTCTATACAAAATTTTGTCAAAATTTTATTTCGATACAAAATTTTGTCAAAATTGTAATCTATAGTTCTATAGTTCTATGGTGAAAATTGTAATCTATAGAAAATTTTCTCAAAATTTTATTTCTAGAGAAATTTGGTCAAAATTTTATTTCTATAGAAAATTTTGTTAAAATTTTATTTCTATAAAAAAATTTCTTAAAATTGTATTTTTAAAGAAAACTTTGTCTAAATTTTATTTCTATAGAAAATTTGGTGAACATTGTAATCTATAGAAAATTTGGTGAAAATTGTAATCAATAGAAAACTTTCTCAAAATTTTGTTTCTATAGAAAATTTTATTTCTAGAGAAAATTTTACCAAAATTTTATTTCTAGAGAAAATTTTGCCAAAATTTTATTTCTATAAAAATTTTTTGTCAAAATTTTATTTCTATAGAAAATTTTGTCAAAATTTTATTTCTATAGAAAATTTTGTCAAAATTTTATTTCTATAGAAAATTTTGTCAAAATTTTATTTCTATACAAAATTTTGTCAAAATTGTAATCTATAGAAAATTTGGTGAAAATTGTAATCTAATGAAAAATTTCTCAAAATTTTATTTCTATAGAAAATGTTATTTCTAAAGAAAATTTTGTCAAAATTTTATGTCTATAGAAAATTTTATTTCTATAGAAAATTTTGTCAAAATTTTATTTCTATAGAAAATTTTGTCAAAATTTTATATGTGCGTGAAGATAAATTGTAAATTTAACTAGTCGAGACACAAACCAGGTAGTTTTTGCCTGCGCACCTAATGGGTTAATTACAATTTGGAGAGATAAAATATTTAATGAAATTCAGCACTTTACAACACATTTGCGCAATATATTTTGATATTAAACGAAAGATCTTGACAAGTACTATAAATGCAAGTGGTTGTCATGTTCGAAAGCGTCCCATAAATGTTAGTTTTGCAGCTATATTTTAAAAGTCAGTTTGTCCAACTTGAAATAAAGTTAAACTACGCCCACTGTGCAATACCTGCTCTAGATTTTTTGGTATCAAATGAAAGCTCTTGATGAGTACTATAAATCCAAGTGGTTGTTATATTCGAAAGCATCATAAAAATATCGATTTTTATCAAAAAGAAAATTACTTTTTTAGAATTTCAAAAAAAGTGCACATTGGCCCACTGTGCAACACCTGCTCTACAGTGTTTGGTATCAAATGAAAACTCTTGATGAGTACTATAAATGCAAGTGGTTTTTATTTTCGAAAGTTTCCCAAAAAAATTGTTTTAAGCAAAAGTAAAATTAATTTGCGAAATTTTAGAAAATATCGCACCAGCGCCCACTGTGCAAAACCTGCTCTAGATTTTTTGGTATCAAATGAAAGCTCTTGACGAGTACTATAAACGCAAGTGGTTGTCATGTTCGAAAGCATCATAGAAATGTCGATTTTTATCAAAAATATAATTAATATGTCAGAATTTAAAATATAGTGCACGCGGGCCCACTGTGCAATACCTGCTCTAGATTTTTTGGTATCAAATGAAAGCTCTTGATGAGTACTATAAATCCAAGTGGTTGTTATATTCGAAAGCATCACAGAAGTATCGATTTTTATCAAAAAGAAACTTAGTTTGCACGAAGTTACAATATAGTACACCCGTGCCCACTGTGCAAAACCTGCTCTAGATTTTTTGGTATCAAATGAAAGCTCTTGACGAGTACTACAAATGCAAGTAGTTTTTATTTTCTAAAACATCCCAGAAATTTAGGTTTTTGTTAATTTTTTTTAAATTTAATCGCCACAATTTGAAATAAAACTGATAGTACTCGTCAAGAGCTTTCATTTGATACCAAAAAATCTAGAGCAGGTTTTGCACAGTGGGCGCTGGTGCGATATTTTCTAAAATTTCGCAAATTAATTTTACTTTTGCTCAAAACAATTTTTTTTTTGGGAAACTTTCGAAAATAAAAACCACTTGCATTTATAGTACTCATCAAGAGTTTTCATTTGATACCAAACACTGTAGAGCAGGTGTTGCACAGTGGGCCAATGTGCACTTTTCTTGAAATTCTAAAAAAGTAATTTTCTTTTTGATAAAAATCGATATTTTTATGATGCTTTCGAATATAACAACCACTTGGATTTATAGTACTCATCAAGAGCTTTCATTTTATACCAAAAAATCTAGAGCAGGTATTGCACAGTGGGCGCATTTCAGTTTTATTTCAAATTGTGGCGATTAAATTTAAAAAAAATTAACAAAAACCTACATTTCTGGGATGTTTTAGAAAATAAAAACTACTTGCATTTGTAGTACTCGTCAAGAGCTTTCATTTGATACCAAAAAATCTAGAGCAGGTTTTGCACAGTGGGCACGGGTGTCCTATATTGTAACTTCGTGCAAACTAAGTTTCTTTTTGATAAAAATCGATATTTTTATGATGCTTTCGAATATAACAACCACTTGGATTTATAGTACTCATCAAGAGCTTTCATTTGATACCAAAAAATCTAGAGCAGGTATTGCACAGTGGGCGTAGTTTAACTTTATTTCAAGTTGGACAAACTGACTTTTAAAATATAGCTGCAAAACTAACATTTATGGGACGCTTTCGAACATGACAACCACTTGCATTTATAGTACTTGTCAAGATCTTTCGTTTAATACCAAAATACTTTGCGCAAATATGTTGGAAAGTGCTGAATTTCATTAAATATTTTATCTCCCCAAATTGTAATTAACCCATTAGGTGCGCAGGCAAAAACTACCTGGTTTGTGTCTCGACTAGTTAAATTTACAATTTATCTTCACGCACATAAGTTTTATTTCTATAGAAAATTTTGTCAAAATTTTATTTCTATAAACAAATTTTCTTAAAATTGTATTTTTAAAGAAAACTTTGTCTAAATTTTATTTCTATAGAACATTTTTTCAAAATGTTATGTCTATACACAATTTTGTCACAATTGTAATCTATAGAAAATTTGGTGAAAATTGTAATCTATAGAAAATTTTCTCAAAATTTTATTTCTACAGAAAATTTTGCCAAAATTTTATTTCTATAAAAATTTTTTGTCAAAAATTTATTTCTATAGAACATTTTGTCAAAATTTTATTTCTATAAACACTTTTCTTAAATTTGTATTTAAAAAAAAAAAAACTTTGTCAAAATTTTATTTCTATAGAAAATGTTGACAAAATTTTATTTCTATAAAATTTTTTTGTCAAAAATTTATTTCTATAGAAAGTGTTGACAAAATTTTCTATAGAAATAAAATTTATTTCTCTAGAAAATTTTGTCAAAATTTTATTTCTATAAAAAATTTTCTTAAATTTGTATTCTTAAAGAAAACTTTGTCAAAATTTTATTTCTATAGAAAATTTTCTCAAAATTTTATTTCTAAACATTCTAGTTTGGAGCCTTTGGGGCGAAATTTGAAAGAACCAAATAAATACAACAAGTTATTTTAGTTATGTAATAATTTGTTTATATATATATATTTAATTTAAAATAATATTTATATACGGAATAACATTTTCATATTTATATAATTATCTTTATTTAATTTATTTATTGTTATATCCCACAAATATAGCTATGTAAAAAGAGTACAAATTAAGCACTTGGATTAACGTATTCGTATTCAGTAATTTATTTAATTTGTTTTTTTTTTGTGAAATCATAATAATGTATCTTGATACTTTTATGATTATTAATTTATTTGTTTTAGCTTAATTATAACATTATAATAAATAACATCATATATTTATGAATAAAAATAATTTTATTTTATTTTTGTTAACAATTATTATAAGAAGCAAAAAACAAAAAATGATATACAAGAGAGCTTATTTATCTCAATATTTAAAATGGATAAAAGTGATTATTATACATTGTTATATTTTTTATTTTAAAGAAAAATTAAGATATATATATATATATATATATATATATATATATATATATATATATATATATATATATATATATATATATATATATATATATATATATATATATATATATATATATATATATATATATATATATATATATATATATATATATATATATATATATATATATATATATATATATATATATATATATATATATATATATATTTTTTTTTTTTTTTAAGAAGAGTTGAGAAAAAATTGAGGCAATATGTTTGGGGCAAGTAAAATTTTATTTAGAAAATCGTTAGGATTCATCATAAAATAAAGTTTTTGTTTCCTTTTTGGAATTTTTCGTTGCTTTTATTTTTGGGAATATTTGTTATTGAAACAAAATCGTTAGGTTTTCGTTTTAAATTATTCGTCATAATTTTCGTTTAATTTTAAGTTCAGCATTGTTTGTGTGTGTGTTTTATTATTTATTTGTTGTTTTTAAAACAAATGTACATATATAGTTTTTTTTTCTAGATAGGATTTCGAATTTATATCCTACGATTTTCTTAAGTATCATAGGGATTTGGCAATTTTTGAGATTTTTTTTTTCGCTAAATCCATATTGTTTTTAACCTTGGGTTCGTAAACAGCATCTGGAAATTTTTATTTTTCTTTTGGAAGTTTTGCACTTTATAGATATAGAGTCAGCTTATTGTAATTTGCTATTGTCTGCGATGGAATGGGTTACTAGAAAAATAATTTGGTTTCCAAAGATCTTAAGATTCTTAATACAGTCTAAAATTAAGACATATTACGAGTTTTGATATTCCAGCAGTTTGACCCTACACGGTAAAAAATGTAAATATTGTTGTCGTATAAGGTATATTATAATCCCTGCACAACGTGGCCCGTAAATTTACCAAATGTATAGCCAGGAAAAAAAAAACGTAGTCAAAAAACCAATGAAATTTTTCTTGGATCACTAAGTAGTGCAAAATTACCGTAGAAGCAATGAATTTTACAAGGGTCTGTGAAAGGCCTTTTAAGTATCCGCTGCATTGATTTCACATTAGCTTTTCAGACGTAATGCAATTTAAGTATTTCCAAATTCACAAACCAAAAAAAAAAATAAGAATAAACTTAAGAAAATAGGGTTTGAATTTTATCTCTACGTAAAGACGTTTCGAATAGAACAATAAAAAAACCTATTTGGAAAACGGATATCGCAAACGTTGTTCTTTTTTTTGCAGTTTTTTAAATTCTTTCGAAAAGTTCAAACCTTTATAACCCAAAGAAAAGTTTTATTTTTACAACAAAAAAAAATATTCCAAAATCACAGTCCATTTCGTTTATATCAAGCACTGTACTTTTTTGCTTTTGTGACTTAAATAAGACATATTTTGAGGTTTTGTAGTAAAAATTTTATATAATTCTAAATTTTACTAACATTTTTTGAATATTGGCAAAATTACATTATTTCCGTTTCCAAAAGTTGTATTTGGTACAAACCGACTAAAGTGATTTGTTTTCTTCAAATAAAGTTTCTTTACGCCGGCTTGTGTGTGCCCTACAATGTTTTCAAGAAATAGAACTGCTTGATTTTATGCTTTGTTTCTGCGTTGATGATTGTAGCGATAATTAATTGCTGATGGCAATAAGAACTATATGGCCCATGGCATAGTGTAATTGCTTATAAGATGTAAGGTCCGCCATTAGATTCTCCGTCTGGACGAAAGGTAAAATTTTACAAAATTTATAAAAAAATATATCCGAATGGTAACAACATGAAAAAACATTTTTTGCAATAAAAAAATATTTTCAGAGAAATTAAAACATTTTTCATATTTGTTTTTCAAAATTTTTTCTTTATAATTAAATATAATTTTTTTTTAATAAATGTCTTTTAATTATACAAAATGTATATAAAACATTCTCAAATTTCTCTCACGATCCTACAAAAATGTTCTTTCTTTTCTCTAAAATTTTAGACAAACAAAATTCCAGTTTGGGAAATAAACTAATCAGTGGCAATCATTTCAACACTAAAATAAATGAATCCACAATAAAACATTAGGGTTTGTTTTTAGAAAATGTGAATAATAAATCAATAAAATAATAAATATATAAAAAAGCTGTTTTTTCTGTTCTTTAAACAAATTTTATATTTTGAAGGAAAAATTAGGAGGTAAAATTTTTTAAAATGCCTTTAGCGATGTATGAAGTTTAAGACAGACCAAATGTAACCAATCAAAAAAAAAAAAAAATGCGCATAATAGTACGAAAATAATTAATATAAGTAATTTGAGAAAAAAAAAACTATTATTTAATTTAACTAATTTATGCGAACTGAGAATTAGGTAAAATTGGACACTTCATTTGTAGATTTTTTTTCTTTCATTTTTAGTGCATGTCCTTAAAGATTAAAGATAGCAAAAAATAATAAACATACACAAACAAATTCTGTTTCAATAACGAAATTAATTGAAATTAAAAAAATTAATTGATACTATTAATTTTAGTTTCAATTAAAAAATTGTTGAATCAATTAAATTTTTAATTGAATATTTTTTAAAACTCAATTAATGCCCATGTTCCCAAATCCACTTCCAGGTGAATGTGAATCAATTCCACGATTTTCGTGTCCAACAATCCACTTTCACCGGAATTTTCGTGAACTCAATTCACTTGCAAAAGTCTTGGTGAAAGTCGAATTATGTCCAAGATGGGTGTATTTCCGGTTAAAAAAAGTACTCGCGTAAAAAATTTGAAATGAGTTTTATTAGAACTGTGTCATTTTTAATTAAAAAAACTAATAAATTATAATAAGTCTAGTGATTCCACTTATTTTGATTTCCGCCTTAGTGAATTTTTGGGTGATTTGTGAACGTGGAAATTAAGAACACCAATTTTTCACGTTCGTGGATTTGACGTGAATAGTGGAATTGAAGTGGATATCGGACCATTGTTGTAAGGCTTTCATTGGAAAATTTTTCGTGAATTTTTTTTCTGTGTAAGGAATGCTTTATCGCATTTGAAAAAAAAAAATTAAGTACATTCAACTAATTTTCGTAAACTAAAATAAAGTCAAATCGGCTATAGATTGTTTTTGAGGGAATGTTTAAATTCACATTTAAAGAAAATATTTTCAACAAAAAAAAAATTTTATTTGTCCAAAATGTCGATTTTGTGAAAAAGAAAAACAAAAAATTAGTTTTCGTGTTATTTATTACAGAAAAAATGATTTATTTTCCAAATAATATGAGAGAAATCGAGAAACGTAGTGTTCAATAGAAAAGTGTTCATACTAAATTCGTTTTCTTAATGAAAAGAAAAAGCTTTAGGAGAAATTTTGAAAAAATTTAAAGAAAGAATTAAAAAAAAAAAAACATTTATTAAAAATATTACAAAGTTTCGTGATTGATTTTGATGCGTAAATTTATTGTATCACAGTTAAAAAATATTTCTATGTTCAATTTCAAAATTATTTTAACCAATTGATTTTTAAATGAAATTTGTACATATGCTAATACCCATACCCCACATCAATTAAAAAAATTATTGATTATATAAAAAATATATATGGCTCCAAAAATATTACCAATAATTTCTCAATCAAAATAAAAAAAAAGTTAATTGACAATTAAAAAAAAAATCACGAAAATATTTGGAGTTAAAAATTTAATTGAATTTAAAAAATGATTAATTTTTTTTTATTAAAATAATAAATAAATATCAAACATAAAAATGAATAGCATTAATTGGATCAATAATTTTATAATGACGTTGGTGATTGATTCTATAATTTCTGTGAATTGCGTGGAGAAATTTTAATTAAAAAATGCATTGGAGCAATCAATTCCTCGATTACCGATGAAAAAATATTTTTTGTAATACAAATTTCAATAAAAAAAAATGAATTGGATCAATCGAAAAAACAAGAATTAATTAAATTTTCAATTGGACATAAAAAAAAAATAAGTTTCAATTGGAAAAATATTGGCGATATTTTTTTCTGAGAAATTTTTTTTTTGTTAGGAAAGAAATTTAAGACAAATGGAGTTTTCGTTCGATATACCACTTTTAAATTGGATCAATTAAATTTGTGATTAAATAAACAACAAAAAAACTATTTTTTTTGCTATACAATTGTTTTTAATCAAAACAAAAAAACAATCAATTAAATTTCCAATTTTTTTATTTTTGCGATTGAAGACATTTCAATTAAAAAGTTATTGAATCAATTAATATTGTGATTTTTGGTTTGATTAAAAAATTTGTAAAAGCAATTAAATTTTTTAAGTGACAATGAAAACAATTCAATAACAGTTTTAATTGGAAAAAGATTATTGATATTTTTTTTGAGCACACAATTCATGAAAAACAATTGGAAAACTGTTGGCAATATTTTTTTTTTTTTTGAGAATTTCTTTTAATAGGACCAAAAATTTAGAAAAATATAAGACGAAAAAATTAGAAAAAAGAAGTATTGTTTAGGCAAATCACTTTTTTTTTAACCGATAACCATGTGTTACTGTACATTTTGAAGTCTCTAAAATTTGACAATTAATTATTTGTCTATATAATTGAAATAAGAAGTTCTGAGGCATCATCACATCCTGCTGGCAAATCAATGTAGAGGCAGCTTAAATGACATGACATGAATGTAGAGGCAGCTTAAATGACATGACACAGCCATGACATGACAAAACCTTGGAAAATTCATTGCTTTTTATTTATTTTTTTTTTGGAATAGAAAATTTTGTTTATTACATTCTGTTATATCTTTTAACTCATAGATCAGTTGAAAGTAAAATATTCTGCATTGGTTTCTTATATATTTTGCATATTTCTATTAAAAAAAACAGTTTTAATAAAAAAAAATAAAATATAACGCAGGAGAAAAAACGCCAATTTTTGGGATTAAAAAGTTTTCGATAGTACTTATAATTATGAAAATATAAATAGAATTAAATTCTGTTTTGGTGTAGTAAAAAATGAAAAATATGGAAAAAGGGAACCGAATAAAACAAAACAAAAAAACTGCATTACTCTGGGAAAATTATAGAACTTTCGATTATATTTAAATTATACGCAACATCGAAATCTATTAAATATTTTCCAATTTTCATTAAATATAGAATAACAATTTTGGAATATTAAAACTACAATCTATTAACAAAAGCTTTTCGTTTTTTTTTCAATAAATCAAAATATGTGTAGATAGTTATATGAAATTTTAGACCATCAAATTTTCTTTTATAGTTTAACGCCCATTTTCATGAAGCTCCGTTAGTGCTCCGTTAACTAACGAACTTTTAAACCGTATTATGGGCATCGCTGCCATCTTGCGTATATATTCCATATGCCAGTTAGGAACTTAACTGCCGAAAAATTTTCTGTTAAAGTTAACTGGAGAGAAGATATTTGGAATTTACTTTCTGTTAACTGGCAGTTAAAGCGTAACGGAGCTACATGAAAATGGCCGTAAGTTATTTTTTTTTTTAAGTAAATGCAATTTATTGGATAATACTTGGTAACCTTAATGATAAAATTTCAATGATTAAAATTTCGTTTTGTATTCACACAAAACAATTTTTTCTGATTCAATCACGAAATTAATTGATCCAATTAATTTTTAATTGAAATGTCTTCAATCACAGAAATGATAGTATCAATTAAAAAATTAATTGAAGGTCAATTAAAAAGTTAATTGATCCAATTAAAAAATTAATTGATACTATTATTTTTGTGATTGTTTTTGTTTCAATTAAAAAATTTGTTGAATCAATTTTTAATTGAATATTTTTTAAAACTCAATTAAAATTTTAATTGGAAAAATTTTCGTGAAATTGTTTTGTGTGTTGTTTAGAGAAACGAAACATCAGACAAATGTAGTTTTCTTTTCACGTTAAAAATGTTCATTAGAAATCTTTTGCCTACATTTAAAATTTCTTAAGGACAAAAGAAAACTTTGTTTTTTTTTCTCGAAATTTCGTTTCTGACAAAAGGAAGATTTCGAACACTTTTCCATTATTTCTAAAATAACAAAATAAACTTTTCCCAGAATAATGTATCGTTTTTCGAACACAATCCTCTCTTTCCAAAAATTACAAACAAAAATATTTACCAGCAAAAAAAAGAAAGTATTTGAAAATTAAAAATAAATGTTCGTTTAATAAAAATAAAGTTTTTTGTTTTCTAAAAAATCAAAAATTATTACATCTAAAATTAAACCAAAACATCACAAATGCAAAAAAAAAAAATACAAACATCACTTTGGATCGCATCCCTACTGTGATTAACGCTATATATGTTTTGAGGGACTTTCAAAACAAACAAAACCCCAAATCCTAGGAAATCTCTTGGCCATCACACAATGCTTGAGAAGATTTTCTCCAATTCCACAGTTGTGACGGGTTGCAATACCGTATCCTTGCCTAAAAGTCTATCGAAATCCTTGGCGGCTTGCCTAAGTTCACTTTCAGTGACGATAATATCCTCAAATTTCTTTAATATCTCCTGCTGATGGCCGGAAGCCATACGTTTGACACCTCGGTTTACACCATTTGGAGTTCTCCATAGATGGACATGTTGATTGATAGCATCTGCCGAGGGTGATAAAATCGATGCAGAAAAGTTCACTTCATCGGAGTTTTCAATTGCCATCTGAGGTGGTGGTTGTTTCGGCAAAGGCGGTGGAATTTGTGGAGTTTTCGAAGACTTTGAAGCCGACGACCCCGAATTCATCGTGGTAGAGGTATTCGTTTGCAGGCCAAAGTATTTGGCATATTTACTATCGATTTGTGGCGAAGACGATTGTGACGAACCATTGAATGATGCCGACCGTGGCGTTATCTGTGTACGTCCAACTCCATTCACGCTGAGGGATTGTGTATTGGGGGTATTTTTTCGTGTGAATTTTCGTCGTATCTCCACCACTGGTGTTGTTTTACAGGTTATTGTGCTTGTGGCATCCGTTAGGGCAGGCGAAGAGGTGTCTATATTCTCTTTGCCAGAATCGGTATTTGAATCCTCTAGGTGGTATTGCATAGACTGATGGCCATGCCCATTGCTGAGATTGGGAGCGGAATTATTGAAATATTTACTAAGGGCATTATTGCTAGCATGATGATCCGAACTATTCTCCAATGAGGCCAAAGCCGTAGAAGGCTGGCTATTTTGGCGATAATCGAATTTTATACACTTGGAATTGATTTGCACCTTATTCTGTTGCATTTGATTGCAATTCTCAATGAAGGGCGATTTGATTTTGCCAATTTTCTTAGGTGGTTGCTGCGACACTGAATCATTGCTTTCCACACTCAATTGTTCACTAAAGTTTGCATTGCCATTGCTTGAATTCATGCCATTCTCCTTGGCCTGACCTTGTCCTGAGGTTTGATTGTTATTGCGATCATTATTCAAAAATGTGGTGGGGAGCATTAGTTTTCCTATCGTTTTCAATTTGATCCGTCTCATGGTGGGAGTTAGAGTCGATGTAGGTGTGGTATCATTATTAGACATATGAGCCGGTGTTGCAGTGATTGGTTTACTTGATCCCTGTAGAAATGGTGAAGTCTTCACAATGTCGGCCTTTATTACTTCTCTCGAATCTGTGAAGTCCAATATGCCAGCATTCTTTTTGGAGATATCCTCACTGGGAGCATTTGTTGTAATCGTTATTTTACCAGTATTCGTGGAAGGATTTTGTTTCAGTATTGTGGGTGATTCGTTAAGTACTGAGGGCCAAGGATGGGCACATTCCATGGGTGTTGGTGTTACACTGGCACTACTTTGGCTGGTACTACTTCTGGGTGTATTCGTCATAAAATAGTTGGCATATGAACTAAGGCTAGAGCTACGCTCAATGCCTGTCATAGGTGGACTGCGGGTAAATGATCCCGAGTTGCGATTGCGTGATTCGCTGAGGCTGCTGAAAAATCTTAGACGTTCCGAGACAGGTAACGAAGTTGGTTCTAAAGAGAAATGAAGGATATTTTTGAAATTAGATTGTTGGAAGGTATATTAAATATGACCTTCACAAGACTTACGTGTTTTCATTTTAAACTTTACGCCGATTGTTGTTGTTTGTTTGTTTGATTATTTTCCTTTTTTTGGTTTTTTAAATGGGAAGTCGAATTACGTTCTCATTGAATGGCAGTTGAGTGACTGTTGCATTCGTTTTGGATTTTTGACACTTCCATTGTTGTCTTTGAGGTTTGCTCACCCACATAGTACCAGTAGACTATGGCGGCATTGTTGTCGAATTTATCGTTTTTTAGTTTGACAAAAAACATTTGTTTTTTTTTGTTGTTGTCCTTTAATCTTGTAAATGTTCAAATGTGGTTGTTATAAGAGAAATTAGTTTGTGCCGTTAATAATACTTGAATTATGATATTATTTGAATCTATTCAATGCTTAATGCCTCTTGATTTATTCTATTTATTATTCCTATATCGCATTGAGAAACCATAAATAGCTCAAAGATAATTGTCTGGTTGAACCAGATTTAGATCTACTACATTATGGGTGTACTCATATTAGAGAGTAAGAAGAGAGCAGGGTTATAAGTTGGTACAATTTTACTAAATTTGGTGCATTTCACTTCCCAAAAGTACTATGGTACAACAATGACCTATTTGGTACAATTTGAAGTACTCATTTCGTCTTCAAAATGCTCGAGAAGTCCCAATTAATTAGTTGTCCAATATAAACATTTTTTAGGTACTGACCAAATAACAATCTAATGGAATAAAATATGGCCATTTAAAATTTGGAGTTCGATGTGTATCTGACATTTGACAATAAAATTTCGTAAGATTAAATGCAAACTGCATATTTAAAATATTTAAGACATCAAATATGGACTCTCAATTTTTCTAAATCCTGAAATGGATAAAAATAAATATATTTAGGATTTTATGAAGCATTTCCATTGGCTCTAGGGAGCCACCGTGGTGCAATGGTTAGCATGCCCGCCTTGCATACACAAGGTCGTGGGTTCGATTCCTGCTTCGACCGAACACCAAAAAGTTTTTCAGCGGTGGATTATCCCACCTCAGTAATGCTGGTGACATTTCTAAGGGGTTCAAAGCTTCTCTAAGTGGTCTCACTGCAATGTGGAACGCCGTTCGGACTCAGCTATAAAAAGGAGGTTCCTTGTCATTGAGCTTAACATGGAATCGGGCAGCACTCAGTGATAAGAGAGAAGTTCACCAATGTGGTATCACAATGGCCTGAGTAGTCTAAGTGAGCCTGATACATCGGGCTGCCACCTAACCTAACCTAATCTTGGCTCCGAGGTCATGTCGAAACTTCTGCCAGATCATGACCAACTCTTGAATGAAAAATTGTTTTCACTCAATAAATTTCCAATATTTAATAACTTATTCCTAATTTTTGAGCCAAAATTACAACTGTTGTGGTATTTCAAGAATCGCTCGCCGTCAAATCCCCAAGCTTGTTACGTGTTTGACTGTATATATTCATTCGAAAATATGATGAAGCCTATGACAACAAACACATTGGAGGGAAACCGATTTCGACTCGCATAAAATCTTTATTAGTTGATAAATAATTTGTATTTTTCGGTTATTATATTCCAAACCATTATTTTTGAAATTTGGCACAATTTTAATCGAAAAAGTACACTATTCTCGTTGGTACAATTTAAAAAAATTAATTTTTTAATGCCTGGATGAGAGAGGCAATTAAAGAAAGATAGCCGAACCAAATTTAGATCTACTACATTATGGATTTACTCCTATTAAATAGTTAGAAGATAAATAATTTCATATGCTCTTAAAGAGTGATAGCCTAACGCACACTTCAAATGAGATAAGAGAGAGAGAGAGAATCATACTATTACCGAGTTGGAAGAGTGGTAATCTTATGTCCAATTAAAGAGAGATAGTTTAACGCACATAATCTCATCGCAATTAAAGCGATTACGTACATTTCAGATGAGATAAGAGATCTTCTCAAATAAAAAGATCCGTGTAAACACTCTCTCGGAATCGCTGACATAATGACTTACATCATTACATTCTCTCTTTGTAAATTCAGTTATGTACTCCAAAGTTGTTATTTCGATTTTTAAAACGTTGGTCACTAAATTTTAAACTTAACGACGAAAATTTCTTTTGCATGCCAATAATGCAGTTTTGCAATATACTTCTTATGAAAAAAAAAAAAAAAAACAATTCATAACATAATTTTAACGAAAATTTCGTCAGCAAAAAGCTTGTATTTCTATGGTCAGCAGGTTGATTACAATATTATAACATATAAAAATTGAAAAATTGAAAAAAATTGAAAAATATTTTTTAAATTCAATTGCTAAAATTATGTGAACCAATTATTTTTTAACAATGAAAATTAGAATTAAATTGTTGTTTTGTTTTTAATAAAAAATTAATTTAGTAAATTACATTTTTATTTGAAACCACCAAAATTTCCAGTTACATTTTTGATTGGATTCGTTATGTTTGGCATTTAATTAAAATGTTAATTCAATAATTAATATTTTAATGCAAAATTTAAAGATTATAATTCGAGCTTTTTGGAAAAGAAGATTAAGCAATTTGATTGAATCATTAAAAAGAAAACTCCATACACACAAAAAATTTTGTTCTGATGCAATCACGAAATTAATTGATCCAATTAATTTTTTTTATTGAAATGTCCTCAATCACAGAAATGTTAGCATCAATTAAAAAATTAATTGATATATTTTTGTGATTGATTTTTATTTCAATTAAAAAATTTGTTGAATCAATTAAATATTTAATTGAATATTTTTTAAAACTCAATTAAGACTTTAATTCGAAAAATTTTCGTGCAATTTTTGTCTGTGTATGCAGGGTGGTTGATATGCAATGCAACAGAGAAAATCACTATATGTTTTGTCAATCTTTTTATACCCTCCAGCACACACATTGA
The DNA here is from genome assembly GCF_050003625.1 of Haematobia irritans. NCBI lineage: Eukaryota > Metazoa > Arthropoda > Insecta > Diptera > Muscidae > Haematobia > Haematobia irritans. The sequence continues at coordinate 149,791,723 of NC_134400.1, read as the reverse complement.
TAATTGAAATTAAGTGATACAAATGTCTTCAATCATGAAAATGATAGTATCAATCACATTTTTAATTGGGCATAGAAAAAGACACTTAATTAAAAAATTTATTGATTGATGTCAATCTAGCGATATCTGTCCGTCTGTTGAGATCACGCTAATTTCCGAACGAAATTAGCTCTCGACTTGAAACTTGGCAAAAGTTGTTTTTATTGCTGTAGGTCGGATGGTATTGCAAATAGGCCATATCGGAGCAAGTTTACGTATAGCCACCACATAAACCGATTCCCAGATTTTGCTTGCGGATCCTCTTGGAAGAGGATCCGGTTAAAATTTGCTACGCGGTGTTTGTATATGATCTCTAACATTCATGCAAAAATTAGTTCAAATCGGTCCATAATGATTTATAGCCCCCATATAAACCGATCCCAAGATTTGGCTTTCAAAGCCTGTTGGAGGAGCTAATTTCATCCGATCAGATTGAAATTTCGTACATTATGTTAATAAAGGGTGATTCTTTTGAGGTTAGGATTTTCATGCATTAGTATTTGACAGATCACGTGGGATTTCAGACATGGTGTCAAAGAGAAAGATGCTCAGTATGCTTTGACATTTCATCATGAATAGACTTACTAACGAGCAACGCTTGCAAATCATTGAATTTTATTACCAAAATCAGTGGCAGAAAATCCGCTTTTTTATCGACAAATTTTGTTCAGCGATGAGGCTCATTTCTGGTTGAATGGCTACGTAAATAAGCAAAATTGCCGCATTTGGAGTGAAGAGCAACCAGAAGCCGTTCAAGAACTGCCCATGCATCCCGAAAAATGCACTGTTTGGTGTGGTTTGTACGCTGGTGGAATCATTGGACCGTATTTTTTCAAAGATGCTGTTGGACGCAACGTTACGGTGAATGGCGATCGCTATCGTTCGATGCTAACAAACTTTTTGTTGCCAAAAATGGAAGAACTGAACTTGGTTGACATGTGGTTTCAACAAGATGGCGCTACATGCCACACAGCTCGCGATTCTATGGCCATTTTGAGGGAAAACTTCGGAGAACAATTCATCTCAAGAAATGGACCGGTAAGTTGGCCACCAAGATCATGCGATTTGACGCCTTTAGACTATTTTTTGTGGGGCTACGTCAAGTCTAAAGTCTACAGAAATAAGCCAGCAACTATTCCAGCTTTGGAAGACAACATTTCCGAAGAAATTCGGGCTATTCCGGCCGAAATGCTCGAAAAAGTTGCCCAAAATTGGACTTTCCGAATGGACCACCTAAGACGCAGCCGCGGTCAACATTTAAATGAAATTATCTTCAAAAAGTAAATGTCATGGACCAATCTAACGTTTCAAATAAAGAACCGATGAGATTTTGCAAATTTTATGCGTTTTTTTTTTTTTTAAAGTTATCAAGCTCTTAAAAAATCACCCTTTATATGACCGCTAACAAATATGCCAAAATTGGTCCATATCGGTCTATAGTAGAATTTTCTATGCAACCCATGGTGGAGGGTACATAAGATTCGACCTGGACGTATATACTTGTTTAATTTTAAATAAAATTAAATTACAATAGAAAAAATTTCAAAAATAACATCAAATTTTAGAATCAGTTTTTATTTGTTCAAATTAGCTACCTCTGGCACGAAATATGGCCGACAAAGCCACCATATGCTGGACGAATGAGGCTCTGCGGTATTTTTTCCCATTCCGCCGTCTTATGATAATCTACATATTGGGTCCGATTGAGATGCAGATATTTGGGTGGCCATTATGCAGTAGAAATGAAGCGGGGGACCTCCTTTCTAATCATTCTTGGTTGATGCGTTCAGAGTGCGATGGTGCTGAGTCTTATTGGAATGTCCATGGTCTGTGGCCGAAATGTTTACAATTATTTTGACCCCACGGTCGATGAATACGAGCGTGGGCGACCATTGGCCGTTATCGGCTCACACCACACACGGCGCTTGATATCTGGTGGGAGCCACCGTAGTGCAATAGTTAGCATGCCCGCCTTGCATTCACAAGGTCGTGGGTTCGATTCCTGCTTCGACCGAACACCAACAAGTTTTTCAGCGGTGGATTATCCCACCTCAGTAATGCTAGTGACATTTCTGAGGGTTTCAAAGCTTCTCTAAGTGGTTTCACTGCAATGTGGAACGCCGTTCGGACTCGGCTATAGGTCCCTTGTCATTGGGCTTAACATGGAATTGTGCAGCACTCAGTGATAAGAGAGAAGCTCACCAATGTGGTATAACAATGGACTGAATAGTCTAAGTGAGCCTGATACATAGGGTTGCCACCTAACCTAACTTTGATATCTGGTGGCGAACTCTATCATTTTGTTACTTCACAAATTCTCAATCTGGAATGATTCAACCCCAGTTTCTACCGAATACCAAACATGTTTTCAGCGGTGGATTATCCCACCTTAGTAATGCTAGTGACATTGCTGAGTGTTTCAAAGCTTCTCTAAGTGGTATCACAACAATGAGGAATGTCGTTCGGACTAGGCGATGAAAAGTAGGTCATCGAGCATCGGATAGCACTCAGTGGTAAGAGAGAAGTGCACCACTGTGGTATTAGCACAATGGACTAAATAAAGGGTGATACGGTCAAAATTTGGTCAATATAAACTTGACGTATTTCTTTCAATTTTCCATTTAAAAAACCTGAACACCCCTCATTTTGAAGGTGTGTGTGTACAATGTTGCTCTTATTTTGATTTTGGAATTCACTTTTCAGTTGTCAAAATGCCGTCCAAGCAAGAAGAGCAGCGTATCAAAATTTTGCTCGTGCATCGCGAAAATCCGAGCTACTCGCACGCAAAGCTGGCAAAATCGCTAAAAGTTGCCAAATCAACCGTTACAAATGTAATTAAAGTGTTTGGGGAACGTTTGTCGACAGCCAGGAAGTCTGGATCGGGGGGAAATCGAAAACCGGAAGCCGCTGAGACGACAAAGAGAGTTGCCGGTAGTTTCAAGCGAAACCCTAACCTCTCTCTCCGAGATGCCGCAAATAAGCTGGGTGTATCGCCTACAACCGTGCATCGAGCCAAAAAACGAGCCGGACTATCGACTTACAAGAAGGTAGTGACTCCAAATCGCGATGATAAACAAAATACGACGGCCAAAGCGCGATCCCGGAGGCTGTACACCACGATGCTGACGAAGTTTGACTGCATGGTAATGAACGACGAAACCTACGTCAAAGCCGCTGCTACAAGCAGCTTCCGGGACAGGAGTTTTATACGGTAATAGGAAGGGGAAAGGTAGCAGATATTTTCAAGCACATAAAACTGTCAAAGTTCGCAAAGAAATATCTGGTTTGGCAAGCCATCTGTACCTGTGGCTTGAAAAGCAGCATTTTCATAGCTTCCGGGACTGTCAACCAAGAAATTTACGTGAAAGAGTGTTTGAATAAACGTCTGCTGCCTTTCCTGAAGAAACACGGTAGTTCCGTACTGTTTTGGCCGGATTTGGCATATTGCCATTACGGTAAAAAGGCCATTGAGTGGTACACCGCCAACAACGTGCAGGTGGTTCCCAAGGACAAGAACCCTCCCAACACGCCAGAGCTCCGCCCAATTGAGAATTACTGGGCTATTGTCAAGCGGAAAAAAACTGCTAAGGACGATCAGCAGTTCAAGTTCAAGTTCAAACTGGCTTTCTGCGGCGAAGAAGGTGGACAAGGTGGCTGTACAAAATCTGATGGCAGGTGTCAAGCGTGAGGCCTGGCAATTCGGATTTCGGAAAAATAACTGAATATTTTTCCTGAATTTTATACTAATTGAACTTGAAAAAGAAATTTAATTTGATTTTTTAAATAAACGATTTCACCGATTTACACGCGTTTTCCCTTGACCAAATTTTGACCGTATCACCCTTTAGTCTAAGTGAGCCTGAAATATCGGGCTACCACTATACCTAAGCTAACCTAACTTTTGGCTCATTCCAGTCTAGTTATTTTTGTGTATTTGTGAGCTCTTGGAGTTTTTGGAACTTCACTGGCTTTAATGCAAGCTCATTTCTCAATGTGTGATGCATACGTTCTCGCGCTATGTTCAGTTCACGATTTCGTTCATATCTGACCTTCATTTCTAGTGTTGTAACCTTTTTTCCTTCACTTATTGGACACTGATTGTAGCACGGTAAGAAGCAATGGTATAGAAAATCATAGCCAAAAATGGCAATGAAAGTGTGTGGAAGTGGTGCAAATTGAAAATTGACTGTTGAAGAAACAGTTTTGGAAACACTGCACTCCATACATTTGATTCGTTACATACTAATAAACATGAGGAAGTCTTCTTTGCATTAGCGAGACTGTCGCATGCTCTTGTGATTTCTATACTTGAGCGATTGGGCTTAATCGCATTTTTCTTATACACACACATAATATAGTGATAAAAAATGTATTGTATTTTCTTTTGTAATCAGTATTAGTATTTTTTTAATATGTTTCTTTTTGCTTTGGATTACAATAACACCATCGCGTAGCAAAAATAAGTATGCGATAACTATCATCATTTTATTGTATAATTTTTATATCAAAATATAATACTTCGAGTACCCCCCATCAAAGTAGCCTCATAATTTTCTTTATATTTCAAGACAGTCTAAAATCATTTTGTGGTTGATGACGACTGTAAAGAGGATGACGTTGACTGTGTTCACATAACTTTGAAGATCATGTTTGGATTCAATACAGTGTTCATTTTAATGGAGCATGACTAAGTGTTCACAAAACATCAAATAATTATCCTAGAGTTCATCACGGAAAAAAAGACATGAACAATTGGGAAACTGCACTGAAAAGAAAGCATACTCGGTTCCAAAGGTTTTGTCTTTACTTTAAAAAATTTGGTATTGATTCCGAGCCAAAGAAGCGGAGAATACAAGTAAGGATACTTTTAAGACACAATTCTCTTTTAAATTCGGGTTTTGCGTACTTGCTTCTAGGAATCCAATTTTAATTTTTCGCTTTTTCAGCTTTTTTTCTTCATATGCTATCAAAGTCCTTTAAAAACGAGTTAACGGCAACTTTATTTTCCAAATTAGGACTCGACTTCCAGTAGAAATTATGCTATGTTTGTAGTAAAAAACTCCTTTAAAATAAAGTTTTGAAAAACATGTCCTATATTTGAACGATTTTTTGCTTTGTAGTCAAGATGCAAAAAGACAAATTTAAAGACAATTTCAATAAAGTTAAAGAATTTTTCTGAATTATTAAAGCCAAGTTGACCTTAGCCTATACATTTTTTCTTTCATGTTAAGATACCCATTTTTAAGTAAAATCACTTAATTATAAGGACAATACGACTTCATTGAAAAGTTTATCGACTTTTGGACAAGGAAAATAACTTTATTTTAGAGAAATGCGTCTTCTATGCTAAGCAAAATTTGTATTCGTATTTTAAAGACATGAAATCTTTGACCTCACGACAATATTTTTTTCAGTGTGAAATGTATAATTTTTTTTAATGATTTCTTTAGGAATAAATAAAAATTATTTAGGAATAAATAAAAATATATACATTTTATCGCCAGATTAACAAAAAGTCATAGTAAGTTTTAAATATGTATATACTTGATGTGCATATACTTTTGGAACAAATATGTATATACTTTTAGAACAAGCTCGGTTCCAAAGATTTTGTCTTTAAATTAATGATTTTTGTATTGATTCGGAGGCAAAGAACGAGAGAATTGAAGTAATGGTACATTTTAGACACAATCCTCTTTTAAATTTGAATTTTGCGTACTTGATTCTAGGAAACACACTTTAATTTATAAAATTTTTCAGAATTTTTCTTCATGTGCTCTCAAAGTCAAATTTAAAAATATGTTAACAACAACTTATATTTCCAAATTCAAACTCGACTTCAAATAGAAATTATGCTATGTTTCACGAAAAAAACACGTCTTTAACATAAGACAAAATATTGAAAAACATTTCATACTTTTTGTTACTTTGTAGTCAAGAATTATGAAAGCCAAGTTGAACTTGGTAAAATCAAAATTTTCCTTTTTTATGTAAAGATAGCCAGTTTTAAGTCGAATCACTACAAGGACAAAACGACTTTATCGAAAAATGCGGCTCCTATGCAAGGGCATAAAAACTTTGGCCTCACGATTATATTGTTTTCAGTGTGAAAACTTCAAAGGTCAATTAAATTTTATTTTAGTTCAAAAAAAAAAAAAAAAATAGTCAAATTGCAGTTAATTTTTTCCCAATGCTGTTACATTTTCTCCAATATGAGATAATGTTCTTGCTCGAAGAGAACTTCAAAATTAGAAAAAACAAGTTATAAATAAATGAAGTACACTATTTTACTAAATTCTATTCTTTCACCAAATAATTGATAATTTCCTAAAACGATTGAATTTTACCATAATTACTTTAATTTTAAGTATTTTATTCATTAAATCGTTGAAGAAAGGCAAAGCCGTCCAGCAACAAAATTTTAAGTTGTTCTAAAGGCACAACCTTGAAATCACTTTCAAAAATGTCCTCCCAAAGATGTTCTTTATTTTAGCTTCACTGGAAGTTCTTTTCATTAAATTTTTTATAACTCGGCTTTTTCATATTTTTAATGGGTAATTTTAACTTTTTATATCCTCCACCATAGGATGGGGGGTATATTAACTTTGTCATTCCGTTTGTAACACATCGAAATATTGCTCTAAGACCCCATAAAGTATATATATTCTGGGTCGTGGTGAAATTCTGAATCGATCTAAGCTTGTCTGTCCGTCCGTCTGTTGAAATCACGCTATCTTCCGAACGAAACAAGATATCGACTTGAAACTTGGCACAAGCAGTTGTTATTGATGTAGGTCGGATGGCTTGCGGAGCCTCTAAGAATAGCATATTTCATACGATCGGGCTGAAATTTGGTACATGGTGTTGGTATATGGTTTCTAACAACCATGCAAAAATTGGTCCACATCGGTCCATAATTATATATAGCTCCCATATAAACCGATCCCCAGATTTGGTTTGCGGAGCCTCAAAGAGAAGCAAATTTCATCCGATCTGCCTGAAATTTGGTATATGGTGTCTAACAAGCACGCCAAAATTGGTCCATATCGGTCCATAATTATATATAGCCCCCATATAAACCGTTCTCCAGATTTGACCTCCGGAGCCTCTTAGAGGAGCAAAATTCATCCGATCCGATTCAAATGTGGAACGTGATGTTAGTATATGGTCTCTAACATCCATGTAAAAATTGGTCCACATCGATTCACAATTATATATAGCCCCCATATAAACCGATCCCTAGATTTGACCTCCGAAATCTCTTGGAGGAGCAAAATTCATCCGATTCGGTGGTAATTTGGTACGTGGTGTTAGTATATGTTATGGCCGCTAATAACCATCCCAAAATTGGTCCATATCGGTCTGTAGTTATATATAGCCGATCCCCAATCACACAAAAATTGGTCCATATCGGTTCATAATCATGGTTGCCACTCGAGCCAAAAATAATCTCCAATTTCTATAGAAAATTTTTTCAAAATTTTATTTCTATAGAAAATTTTGTCAACATTTTATTTCTATAGAAAATTTTTGTCAAAATTTTATTTCTATTGAAAATTTTGTCAAAATTTAATTTCTGTAGAAAATTTTGTCAAAATTTTATTTCTATAGAAAATTGTATCAAAATTTTATTTCTATAGAAAATTGTATCAAAATTTTATTTCTTTAGAAAATTTTATTTGTATAGAAAATTTTGTCAACATTTTATTTCTATTGAAAATTTTGTCAAAATTTTATTTCTGTAGAAAATTTTGTCAAAATTTTATTTCTATAGAAAATTTTGTCAAAATTTTATTTCTATAGAAAATTTTGTCAAAATTTTATTTCTTAGAAAATTTTATCCAAATTTTATTTCTATAGAAAATTTTGTCCAAATTTTATTTCTATAGAAATTTTTTTTCAAAATTTTATTTTTATAGAAAATTTTTTCAAAATTTTATTTTTATAGAAAATTTTATTTGTATAGAAAATTTTGTCAAAATTTTATTTCTATAGAAAATTTTGTCATAATTTTATTTCTATCGAAAATATTGTCAAAATTTTATTTCTATTGAAAATATTGTCAAAATTTTATTTCTGTTGAAAATTTAATGGGTAATTTTAACTTTTTTTTTGTTTCAAATAGGTAAGAATTACTAAAATGGTACAAATTATTGACATTTTGTCAAAAAAAAAAATGCTAAATCCATTCTAAAAAATTGCGAATTTTTGAAAATATTTCAGGCAAACGATTCAGACAACGTTGTAATGCATTAAATATCATAAAAAAAGTGTTTATTTGACAAAATATCAGTTTTATTTTAAAAATATAAAATTATTTATTTGCCAAAATACTATTTTTTTAATTCACATCCAAAACTCTGAATTAGGATCACATAAGAAATGATCCAAATTCAGAGCAACGGCTGTTGAAATGGTGGACATTCGTCCTATGACAAGCCCATATTAAATTCATCGCTTCTGCGCCGATTTTGACACTTCCACTTCGAGATACAAAAAGAACTTTTTCACAATCGCGTTAGCCCACTTTGGATTCTGTCTATAGGAAAGTATGTCAAACCCCGCCGAAGGCCGGACAACTAAATCAGTTTACAATTGCGTTAACCCAGTTTGAATTCTGTCCATAGGAGAAAATCTCACACCAAGGCCATCCACTTATGCGAGTTTCGGTTCACGATAGCCAACTTTGGATTCTGTCTGTAGAAGAAAGTATCAAAGCCCCGGCGAAAGCCTACCTTCTATTTCACTTTTCGTTCGCGTTAGCTCACTTTAGATTCAAATCTCGACCGAAGGCTTTCCACATATTCCACTTTGTGGTAGCGTTAGTCCATTTTTTCTCCATAGGAGAAAATCTCGAATCCCGGTCGAAGGCCTGTTACCTTTGCAATTTTGGATTTCCGTTAGGCCCCTTTGGATTATGTCCATTGGAGAAATTCTCAAACTCCGGCCGAAAGTCGACCATCCGAATATAGTTTAAGTTCACTTTAGCACACTCTGGATTTTGTTCGTAGAAGAAAGTCTCAGACTGCGGACTAAGGCCGGTCACATATTCCACTTAACGTTCGCGTTAGTCCACATTGGATTTAGAGGTGTGCACGTGACACGAAATTGTCGTGACTCACGAAAATTTTCGTGACTCATGGCGTGAGTGTGCGTGAGCGTGATTAACAAACCTAATTTCGTGCGTGAGCGTGAGTCACGAAAATAAAATTTTCGTGGGTGTGCGTGAGTAAAGAATTACGCTCACGAAAATAATCCTGCTAACCAACATAAAAGGTTTAAGAGATAAACTCATTTACAATTTTAGTGATACCTGGGATGTTAAGAGTGTAATAACGCTCTCGATTTTGATAATGCTCATGATTTCAGACACGTCGTTAAGGTAAACTACTCGATAAAACTATTCATTAAGGTAAACTAAATCGTGACTCACGATATTTTTCGTGAAACACGACATTTTCGTGCGTGAGTACACATTTTCTTCTCGTGAGTGTGTGTGAGCATGAGTCCTACCAAACAATATCGTGCGTGAGTGTGCGTGAGTATGATTTTTCCGTCGTGAGTGTGCGTGTGCGTGAGTAAACTATTACTCACGTGCACAACTCTAATTGGATTCTGTCCATAGAAAAATGTGTCAAGCCCTGGCCGAAAGACTAGACCATTTCAAATTTTTTCAGTGTACAACGGTCTTTATATCTTTTTCTAGATAGAACATTTTATTTCATCGTTAAATAAGGGACTATTAAATATCGCTAGATATGTTTTAAGGATTTTGGTATTGATTCTGAGCCAAAGATGCGGGTTTTTTTAAATAAGGAAATTTTTTGCCACCTATCTGGCCTTAAATCTAGGATCTATAAAATTAAAATTAGGATACAGATCTCATTTATCGATTTTTCATTCTATTTTTCCGGTATATTAATAAAGCTATTCACGTACAATGCCAGTTTAAAAATCCAAATTATGACGGATACTTCGAAGTAAAAACAATTTTCTTAATTCCAAACAAACTTTAAACCAAAGATGCTAAATCCTCGAAATAAGTCTTAGCCTATATTTGAAGCTTTTTTATCTTAAATCTAAAGATTCAATATTTCAGTTAATTTAAGGACGATTTCTTTAAATAAAGAATGTCTTTCTTTACTTTAAGGAAAATTTGACTTAGTTTAAAGACATGCAATTTTAACGAAGGGACGCAAATTTTCAAAATGTCCTAAATTTAATGAAAAAATTTTTTGAAGCAAAGATTATAATCTTTCTTTCAATAAAAATTTCATTATTTTAAAGAAATTTTTCCTTAATGGTGTGTAAATTGCGCATCCTAAAATTGAGGTTGCGTAATCTTTAATTCCACGTATTTTTTTTTTTTGATTTTCAGTGTATGTACTAAAATCACATACGGTAAAACATGATTATAAATTTTGTTATTATTTATAATTAATTCATAAATAAATGCATTTGTTTTATTGCAGTAAATGTGTAACATAGAAACATGCAAGAGTAAAACAAAAAACTATATACCAAAGAAGGCAAGCAAATATAAATATTTTAATGAAAGAAAAAATATGTTCAATAAAAGTTGGGTAATTTGATGAATTTGTAATTATTGGTTGGTTAAGAGAATTTCAAATATGGGTAATTTTTTTGTTTGGTGTATCCGTATATTTTCACTTCAATGAGATTTAATTATAACTCAATCTAAAAATTATTTAGGATTTCGTTCAAGTGTATCTGAGGTAAATAATGTATTGACGTCATTTGTAAGTAAGTAATAATAAAATATATGATTTGAACAAATAAAAAAAAATAATACCATGCTCATGCTCAACATAAACAATAAAATCACAAATGCTATACATTGAAAAAGTCCACTGAAATAATAATAGACAAACTGTGGCACAAATAAAAGATCATTAAAAAATAAAAAATATATTTAGGCTATGTATTCATACTCTCCTTGAGAGAATCAGAGGTGGTTTATCTCCTTCCCATAATGCTGGTCACATTTATGAATACTCTAATGGCGTTTCCGATAGGCAAAAAATGTGTTGCCTTGGCGTTACACTACTTTTATCTTCATTGTATTTTCGCCCAAATGACAGTGTCATTCCAAAGTTATATTTAATTCATAATATTGTGAGGGATACAGGGTCCAAAGTCTATGACAGTGTCCTTCATATTTTGCAATCAATTACGAGGATGTTGCCCCTTTTTCCCAATCGAAATCGCCAAAAAAAAAAAACAAGTAAGGAAAGTCTAAAGTCGGGCGGGGCCGACTATATTATACCCTGCACCACTTTGTAGATCTAAATTTTCGATACCATATCACATCCGTCAAATGTGTTGGGGGCTATATATAAAGGTTTGTCCCAACTACATACATTTAAATATCACTCGATCTGGACAGAATTTGATAGACTTCTACAAAATCTATAGACTCAAAATTTGAGTCGGCTAATGCACTAGGGTGGAACACAATGTTAGTAAAAAAACAAGTAAGGAAAGTCTAAAGTCGGGCGGGGCCGACTATATTATACCCTGCACTACCACATACCACATCCGTCAAATGTGTTGGGGGCTATATATAAAGGTTTGTCCCAAATACATACATTTAAATATCACTCGATCTGGACAGAATTTGATAAACTTCTACAAAATCTATATACTCAAAATTTATGTCGGCTAATGCACTAGGGTCGAACACAATTTTAGTAAAAAAAAAATATGGGAAACATTTAAATCTGAAGCAATTTTAAGGAAACTTCGCAAAAGTTTATTTATGATTTATCGCTTGATATATATGTATTAGAAGTTTGGGAAAATTAGAGTAATTTTTACAACTTTTCGACTAAGCAGTGGCGATTTTACAGGGAAAATGTTGGTATATTGACCATTTTTGTCGAAATCAGAAAAACATATATATGGGAGCTATATCTAAATCTGAACCGATTTCAACCAAAATTTGGCGCGCATAGCTACAATGCTAATTCTACTCCCTGTGCAAAATTTCAACTAAATCGGAGCAAAAAATTGGCCTCTGTGGTAATATGAGTGTAAATCGGGCGAAAGCTATATATGGGAGCTATATCTAAATCTGAACCGATTTCAACCAAATTTGGCACGCATAGCTACAATGCTAATTCTACTCCCTGCGCAAAATTTCAACTAAATCGAAACAAAAAATTGGCCTCTGTGGTCATATGAGAGTAAATCGGGCGAATGCTATATATGGGAGCTATATCTAAATCTGAACCGATTTCAACCAAATTTGGCACGCATAGCAACAATGCCAATTCTACTCCCTGTGCAAAATTTCAACTAAATCGGAGTTAAAAATTGGCCTCTGTGGTCATATGAGTGTAAATCAGGCGAAAGCAATATATGGGAGCTATATCTAAATCTGGACCGATTTCAACCAAATTTGGCACGCATAGCAACAATGCTAATTCTACTCCCTGTGCAAAATTTCAACTAAATCGGAGTTAAAAATTGGCCTCTGTGGTCATATGAGTGTAAATCGGGCGAAAGCTATATATGGGAGCTATATCTAAATCTGAACCGATTTCAACCAAATTTAGCACGCATAGCTACAATGCTAATTCTACTCCCTGTGCAAAATTTCGACCAAATTGGGGTAAAACTCTGGCTTCTGGGACCGTATTAGTCCATATCGGGAGCTATATCTAAATCTGAACCGATTTCAATAAAATTTGCAACACTTGACTATAGTACTAATTGTTCTTCTTGTGCAAAATTTTAAGCAAATTAGGGTAAAACTCTGGCTTCTGGGGCCATATAAGTCCATATCGGGCGAAATATATATATGGGAGCTATATCTAAATCTAAACCGATTTCTTCCAAAATCAATAGGGATCTATTCTGAGCCAAAACACATACTTGTGCCAAATTTGAAGTCGATTGGAGTAAAACTGCGACCTAGACTTTGATTACAAAAATGTGTTCACGGACAGACGGACAGACGGACATCGCTATATCGACTCAAGAGCCCACCCTGAGCATTTTTGCCAAAGACACCATGTGTCTATCTCGTCTCCTTCTGGGTGTTGCAAACATATGCACTAACTTATAACACCCTGTTCCACAGTGTGGAGCAGGGTATAAATATGGGAAACATTTAAATCTGAAGCAAAGGAAACTTCGCAAAAGTTTATTTTTGATTTATCGTTCGATATATATGTATTAGAAGTTTAGGAAAATTAGAGTAATTTTTACAACTTTTCGACTAAGCAGTGGCGATTTGATAAGGAAAATGTTAGTATTTGACCATTTCTGTCGAAATCAGAAAAAATATATATATGGGAGCTATATTTAAATCTGAACCGATTTCATATTGGCAAGCATAGCGACAATGCTAATTCTACTCCCTGTGTAAAATTTCAACTAAATCGGAGTTAAAACTTGGCCTCTGTGGTCATATGAGTGTAAATCGGGCGAGAGCTATATATGGGAGATATATCTAAATCTGAACCGATTTCAACCAAATTTGGCACGCATAGCTACAATGCTAATTCTACTCTCTGTGCACAATTTCAACTAAATCGGAACAAAAAATTGGACTCTGTGGTCATATGAGTGTAAATCGGGCGAACGATATATATGGGAGCTATATCTAAATCTGAACCGATTTCAATAAAATTTGGCACACTTGACTACACTACTAATTGTACTCCTAGTGCAAAATTTCAACCAAATTGGAGTAAAACTCTGGCTTCTGGAACCGTATTAGTCTATATCGGGCGAAAGATATATATGGGAGCTATATCTAAATCTGAACCGATTTTTTTCCAAAATCAATAGGGTTCTATTCTGAGCCAAAACACCTACTTGTGCCAAATTTGAAGTCGATTGGACTAAAACTGCGACCTAGACTTTGATTACAAAAATGTGTTCACGGATAGACGGACATGGCTATATCGACTCAGAAGCCCACCCTGAGCATTTTTGCCAAAGACACCATGTGTCTATCTCGTCTCCTTCTGGGTGTTGCAAACATATGTACTAACTTATAATACCCTGTTCCACAGTGTGGCGCAGGGTATAATAACGGGCTGCCACCAAACGTAATCTCGCCTAATGGAGGGACGAAAATTTCCCAAACTCTTGTGCTAATTTTTAATTTCGACAATGTTGTTTTTATTTTCAAAGCAGATATTACGAAATATTTTTTAAATCAAATTTATTTTGTAAGATGACTAATTAAATACTTGCAACTGAACAAAACTGAGGAAAATCCTGCCTCAAAGTTATATGTCATTTTCTACTTTACGTAGTTTGTCGGCATGGCTGTCGTTGATTTGTGAAAAACGTTCAATAGGCAGTAGTAGCAGGCGTGTCAATAAGTTACGTTCTTTTAATTTGTTTTACAGAAATTTATCCGCAACATTGTGTAAATTGCTTGTCCTAGAATTAAGGATGCATTAATCTTTAGTACTGTGATTATATTTCACATTATCAGGATGTTTTCAAATTCGCCTGAATTTGAATTCGATATTAGGGCAACTTTCTTTAATAAATACTGAAAACATCGTAGAGTAACAAAAGTCGATTATCAGCTCTTCGACTGATGAAATCGACTTTATAAAATTTTCCAATTTTCCAAAAACGAAAAGTCGAATTTGAATTTGAATTGAAAGAAGAATTAACGAGTTGCGCCTGCTTTTATGATGAAAAATCGAATGTGGACCTGTTCACAATTTTTAAAACTCGGAAAATTGATTGATGCTTGAAAAAATTGAAAAATCTACTTTTTGATTCTTATTACAATTCCAGAATATATTTGTATATGCTGATTTAATTTCAATAAACCAATAGTTAATTATGAAAATGATTCCAAAAAAATTAATTAAAAGAACTATCGTTTTGTAACCAATTGCTCGAGCTAATATAATTCTATATGAACAATTTATCCATAAGAAATTAAAAATTTAACATACTCTCTGCCATTGTAATTAAACAATGATCCATCTTAATTAATTGCTTCAATCTTAAAAATAATAGTATCAATTAAAGAATTAATTGAAAATAAAAATATACTTGATTAAAAAATTTAACTAAACATGAAAATTATATCAAATTATATTAATTCGGCACTTTCATTTATTTTATTATTTTACTAATTCTATTAATATTTTTACAAAATTTTATTGCACAACTCAATTAATTTCCAAATTGAGACAATCAATATATTTTGTCTTCAACTAAAAAATTAATTGATCCACTTATTGAAAGTGTTTCACAGAAATGACGGTATAATAAACGTCAATTACAAAACTAATTGATACGATTAAAAAAATTAATCACTAATTTTTGTATGAAGGCAAAGTTTCGTACGAAATCTACCCGCGATGAGAGAATAGAGTATGTGTTTGTTCAACTTGTGTCGACTTCTAAGAAAATTTTAATTGGATGTTGTTATCGACCCAACAATACAATAAGTTTGGACCAGTTTCAGATAAAAGTAGAATCCATTACTTTGGGGTATGAAGACATAATTATTACCGGTGATTTTAATTCGAATATTTTCGCCAATTCCACATTGACAGATAATATCTTAGCTATTGGGTTATATACGACTAATAATACGAATCCAACCAGGGTTGCCATTTTGGTCCGTTCGGACCAAAATTGGTCCAAAAAATTATTAAATTATAAAATTGATCCGATGGTCGGACTAAATGGAATTTTGTTGATATTGGTCCACTTTCGTCAAATCGGCAATTTTTCAAAATTTTTCAAAATTTTGACAAAAATTTCTACAGAAAAATTTTTACACAACTTCTATAGTTAGAAATAAAATTTTGGCCAAATTTTCTATAGAAATAAAATTTTGCCAAAATTTTGTACAGAAAAAAACTTAAAAAAAAATTTGTATAGATACAATTTTGTATAGATATATAGAAACAACTTTTGTATAGATATATAGAAACAGCATTTTGCGATAACTTTATATAGAAATAAAAGTTTGACAATATTTTCTATAGAGATAAAATTTGGATAAAATATTCTATAGAAATAAAATTTCGATAACATTTTCTATAGAAATAAAATTTGGACAAAATTTTCTTTAGAAATAAAAGTTTGACAAAATTTTCTATAGAAATAAAATTTAGACAAAATTTTCTATAGAAATAAAATTTGGATAAAATTTTCTATAGAAATACAATTTGGACAAAATTTTCTATGGAAATAAAATTTGGATAAACTTTTCTATACAAACAAAATTTGCATAAAATTTTCTATAGAAATAAAATTTGGACAAAATTTTCTATAGAAATAAAATTTTGACAAAATGTTCTATAGAAATAAAATTTTAACAACATTTTCTATAGAAAAAAAATTTGGATAAAATTTTCTACAGAAATAAAATTTTGACAAAATTTTCTATAGAAATAAAATTTGGACAAAATTTTCTACAGAAATAAAATTTGGATAAAATTTTCTATAGAAATAAGATTTTGATAAAATTTTTATAGAAATAAAATTTGGACAAAATTTTCTATAGAAATAAAATTTGGATAAAATTTTCTATAGAAATAAGATTTTGACAAAATTTTCCATAGAAATAAAATATGGAAAATTTCTATAGAAATAAAATTTGGACAAAATTTTCTACAGAAATAAAATTTGGACAAAATCTACAGAAATAAAACTTTAACAAAATTTTCTGTAGAAATAAAATTTTAACAAAATTTTCTATAGAAATAAAATTTTAACAAAATTTTCTATAGAAATAAAATTTTAACAAAATTTTCTATAGAAATAAAATTTTGATAAAATTTTCTATAGCAATAAAATTTGGACAAAATTTTCTTTAGAAATAAAATTTTAACAAAATTTTCTATAGACATAAAATTTTAACAAAATTTTTTATAGAAATAAAATTTTAACAAAATTTTTTATAGAAATAAAATTTTAACAACATTTTCTATAGAAAAAAAATTTGGATAAAATTTTCTACAGAAATAAAATTTTGACAAAATTTTCTATAGAAATAAAATTTGGACAAAATTTTCTACAGAAATAAAATTTGGATAAAATTTTCTATAGAAATAAAATTTTAACAAAATTTTCTATAGAAATAAAATTTGGACAAAATTTTCTTTAGAAATAAAATTTTAACAAAATTTTCTATACAAATAAAATTTTAACAAAATTTTCTATAGAAATAAAATTTGGATAAAATTTTCTATAGAAATAAGATTTTGACAAAATTTTAACAAAATTTTCTATAGAAATAAAATTTTAACAAAATATTCTATAGAAATAAAATTTTGATATAATTTTCTTTAGAAATAAAATTTGGACAAAATTTTCTTTAGAAATAAAATTTTGACAAAACTTTCTATAGAAATAATATTTTGACAAAACTTTCTATAGAAATAATATTTTGACAAAATTTTCTATAGAAATAAAATTTGGATAAAATTTTCTATAGAAATAAAATTTTGACAAATTCTTCTATAGAAATAAAATTTTGTCAAAATTAACGTAACGCAACTGTGCCTTTTAAGAGGGTCAAAGTAAAATCAAGTACTAAACCATGGTTTAACGACACAATTAAGACTGTTATTAGGGAAAGGGATATTGCATACTCTCAATGGAAGCGCTTTAGATTACCACAACTTCTAGAGGAATATCGATCGGCGAGAAGAATAGCGAAAAGATATATCAATACGGTGAAAACCGAATATTACGCAATGCGTTTCAATTCTGCTGTAGATTCCAGAGACAAATGGAGAATTATACATAATATTGGTGTTGGGAAGTCTAAGTCATCGGGCATTTATCATGGTGATCCAAATGATCACCTCCGACAGACATATCCTTCTATGACACGGATGAGAGTCTAGGAGGAAACTTATCTGAGAGGAAAGATTTCGAGTTCAGGTGCGTAACCCAAGATGAAGTCATAGAGAGTTTTTTTCATGGTTAAGTCAAATGCTATTGGCCTGGATGGAATCGACCCCAGGTTTATACGAATACTGCTCTCTGCTCTGCATGCAAAGATTATTCCGATACCGAAATCTAATTCAGAGTCACGACCCATTGCTATTTTTAGTTATGTTTCCAAAGTGTTCGAAAAGATTTTACATAAGCAGATATATGATTATCTTCTTCGTGATAACTCATTATCTGAAAGGCAGTCCGGTTTCCGCAGGGATCACAGTTGTGTGAGTGCACTGATAGAAGTATCAGAATCAATTAGGAGAAATATTGACGACATACAAATCTTTTTAAGTAGTCCGGTAGGTCATGCTAGTGAGTGTCTGGGGAAACTTGATCGTATGTTTCGATGGGCAATGGCCAACGGTCTGCTACTAAATCCACAAAAGTCTAAATGTTTGATTAAAGGGTGATACGGTCAAAATTTGGTCAATATAAACTTGACGTATTTCTTTCAATTTTGCATTTAAAAAACCTGAACACCCCTCATTTTGAAGGTGTGTGTGTGTGTAGAATGTTGCTCCTATTTTGATTTTGGAATTCACTCTTCAGTTGTCAAAATGCTGTCCAAGCACGAAGAGCAGCGTATCAAAATTTTGCTCGCGCATCGCGAAAATCCGAGCTACTCGCACGCAAAGCTGGCAAATCGCTAAAAGTTGCCGAATCAACCGTTACAAATGTAATTAAAGTGTTTGGGGAACGTTTGTCGACAGCCAGGAAGCCTGGATCGGGGGGAAATCGAAAACCGGAAGCCGCTGAGACGACAAAGAGAGTTGCCGGTAGTTTCAAGCGAAACCCTAACCTCTCTCTCCGAGATGCCGCAAATAAGCTGGGTGTATCGTCTACACGCGTGAATCGAGCCAAAAAACGAGCCGGACTATCGACTTACAACAAGGTAGTGACTCCAAATCGCGATGATAAACAAAATACGACGGCCAAAGCGCGATCCCGGAGGCTGTACACCACGATGCTGACGAAGTTTGACTGCGTGGTAATGGACGACGAAACCTACGTCAAAGCCGCTGCTACAAGCAGCTTCTGGGACAGGAGTTTTATACGGCAAAAGGAAGGGGAAAGGTAGCAGATATTTTCAAGCACATAAAACTGTCAAAGTTCGCAAAGAAATATCTGGTGTGGCAAGCCATCTGTACCTGTGGCTTGAAAAGCAGCATTTTCATAGCTTCCGGGACTGTCAACCAAGAAATTTACGTGAAATAGTGTTTGAATAAACGTCTGCTGCCTTTCCTGAAGAAACACGGTTGTTCCGTACTGTTTTGGCCGGATTTGACATCTTGCCATTACGGTAAAAAGGCCATGGAGTGGTACGCCGCCAACATCGTGCAGGTGGTTCCCAAGGACAAGAACCCTCCCAACACGCCAGAGCTCCGCCCAATTGAGAAATACTGGGCTATTGTCAAGCGGAACCTAAAGAAGACCAAAAAAACTGCTAAGGACGAGCAGCAGTTCAAGGCAAACTGGCTTTCTGCGGCGAAGAAGGTGGACAAGGTGGATGTACAAAATCTGATGGCAGGTGTCAAGCGTGAGGCCCGGCAATTCGGATTTGGAAAAGCGAATGCCTAACTGAATATTTTTCCTGAATTTTATACTAATTGAACTTGAAAAAGAAATTTAATTTGATTTTTTAAATAAACGATTTCACCGATTTACACGCGTTTTCCCTTGACCAAATTTTGACCGTATCACCCTTTATACACAAGAATAGACGGTTATCTTTGTCGAATGCTGATCTTCTGATAAATGGTCAGAAGATCGATGTAGTCACTAGTGCTAAGAATTTAGGAGTGGTATTCAATAGCACTTTGAGTTGGTCGAGTCATAGATTAGGTTAGGTGACAGCCCGATGTATCAGACTCATTTAAACTATTCAGTGCATTGTGATACCACATTGGTGAACTTCTCTCTTAGCACTGAGTGCTGCCCGATTCTATGTTAAGCTCAATGACAAGGGAACACCTTTTTATAGCCGAGTCCGAACGGCGTTCCACATTGCAGTAAAACCACTTAGAGAAGCTTTGAAACCCTCAGAAATGTCACCAGCATTACTGAGGTGTGATAATCCACCGCTGAAAAACGTTTTGGTGTTCGGTCGAAGTAGGAATCGAACCCACTACCTTGTGTATGCAAGGCGGGCATGCTAACCATTGCACCACGGTGGTCGAGTCATATAAACACAGTCCTTGGACAGATATATGGAAAGTTACGTGCTTTATGGGTTAGGTTAGGTTATGTGGCAGCCCGATGTATCAGGCTCACTTAGACTATTCAGTCCATTGTGATACCACAGTGGTGAACTTCTCTCTTATCACTGAGTGCTGCCCGATTCCATGTTAAGCTCAATGACAAGGGACCTCCTTTTTATAGCCGAGTCCGAACGGCGTTCCACATTGTAGTGAAACCACTTAGAGAAGTTTTGAAACCCTCATAAATGTCACCAGCATTACTGAGGTTTGATAATCCACCGCTGAAAAATTTTTGGTGTTCGGTCGAAGCAGGAATCGAACTCACGACCTTGTGTATGCAAGGCGGGCATGCTAACCATTGCACCACGGTGATCGAGTCATGTAAACACAGTTCTTGGACAGACATATGCAAAGTTACGTGCTTTATGGGTTACTCATATACACCACACTGAAAAAAAAGCATACTCGGTTCCAAAGATTTTGTCTTTACTTTAAAAAATTTGGTATTGATTCCGAGCCAAAGAAGCGGAGAATACAAGTAAGGATACTTTTAAGACACAATTCTCTTTTAAATTTAGGTTTTGTGTACTTGCTTCTAGGAAGCAAATTTTAATTTTTCGCTTTCTCAGCTTTTTTTCTTCATATGCTATAAAAGTCCTTTAAAAACGAGTTAACGGCAACTTTATTTTCCAAATTAGGACTCAAAACTTCTTTAAAATAAAGTTTTGAAAAACATGTCCTATATTTGAACGATTTTTTGCTTTGTAGTCAAAAGATGCAAAAAAACAACAAATTTAAAGACAATTTCATTAAATTTAAAGAATTTTTCTGAATTATTAAAGTCAAGTTGACCTTAGCCTATAAATGTTTTCTTTCATGTTAAGATACCCATTTTTAAGTCAAATCACTTAATTATAAGGACAATACGACTTCATTGAAAAGTTTATCGACTTTTGGACAAGGAAAATAACTTTATTTTAGAGAAATGCGTCTTCTATGCTAAGCAAAATTTGTATTCGTATTTTAAAGACATGAAATCTTTGACCTCACGACAATATTTTTTTCAGTGCAGTCAATATTCGACTTCTCCTGGCGAAAAGTCTTTTGATGCCGAGTTTAATTTACGGATCTGAACTCTTCGCAAATTGTGACTCCATGAGCAAAAATAGACTTAACGTGGCATTCAATAGTCTTTGGCTTTAGTTTTAATACCCTGCTTAATGTCAATTCGTTAGTATTTCTACATAAATTGATTTACAAACGAAAACCAAGCCATCTCTATAATAGAATTTGGTTTACCAAATCTCATAGAAATAGGAATATAATACAAGTCTTGTATCCGAATGACAGTTCTTTATTGGTACAATGCGTCTCTGGAACACTCTACCATCCGATATCCAATGCATCATGCAAATGGGCCATATCGGTTAACTTTTACGAATAGCCCCCATACAAACGGACCCCCCAAATTTGGCTGGCGATTGCTCTAATAGAAGCAAATTTCATCCGATCAGGCTGAAATTTGGTACATGGTGTAAGTATATGGTCTCTAACAACCATGCAAAAATTGGTCCATATCGGTCCACTTTTAC
The DNA here is from genome assembly GCF_050003625.1 of Haematobia irritans. Classification (NCBI taxonomy): domain Eukaryota; kingdom Metazoa; phylum Arthropoda; class Insecta; order Diptera; family Muscidae; genus Haematobia; species Haematobia irritans. Next base: position 149,769,927 of record NC_134400.1, on the reverse strand, counting down.
GTATAGCCCCCATATAAACGGACCCCCAAATTTGGATTGCGATTGCTCTAAGAGAAGCAAATTTCATCCAATCCGGCTGAAATTTGGTACATGGTGTTAGTATATGGTCTATAACAACCATGCAAAAAATTGGTCCATATCGGTCCACTTTTACGTATAGCCCCCATACAAACGGACCCCCAAATTTGGCTTGCGATTGCTCTAAAAGAAGCAAATTTCATCCGATCAGGCTGAAATTTCCTACATGGTGTTAGTATATGGTCTCTAACAACCATGCAAAAATTGGTCCATATCGGTCCATAATTATATATAGCCCCCATATAAACCGATCCCCAGATTTGAACTCCGGAGCCTCTTAGAGGAGCAACCGATCCGGTTGAAATTTGGTACGTGGTGTTAGTATATGGTCTCTAACAACCATGCAAAAATTGATCCATATCGGTCCATAATTATATATAGCCCCCATATAAACCGATTCCCAGATTTGGTTTGCGGATCCTCTAAGAGAATCAAATTTCATCCGATCCGGCTGAAATTTGGTACATGGTATTAGTATATAGTCTCTAAGAACCATTCAAAAATTGGTCCATATCAGTCCATAATTATATATAGCCTATATATAAACCGATCCCCAGATTTGAACTCCGGAGCCACTTGGACGAGCAAAATTCATCATATCCGGTTGAAATTTGCAACGTGGTGTTAATATATGGCCGCTAATAACCATGTCAAAATTGGACCATATCGGTCTATAGTTATATATAGCCGATCCTCAATCACACAAAAATTGGTCCATATCGGTTCATAATCATGCTTGCCACTCGAGCAAAAATAATCTAGCAAAATTTTATTTCTATAGAACATTTTGTCAAAATTTTATTCTTATAGAAAATTTTGTCAAATTTTATTTCTATAGAAAATTTTGGCAAAATTTTATTTCTGTAGAAAATGTTGTCAAAATTTTAATTCTATAGAGAATGTTGTCAAAATTTTAAATCTTTTGAAAATTTTGTAAAAATTTTATTTCTACAGAAAATTTTGTCAAAATGTTATTTCTATAGAAAATTTTGTCCAAATTTTACTGCTATAGAAAATGGTGTCAAAATTTTATTTTGTCAAAATTTTATTTCTATAGAAAATTTTGTCAAACTTAATTATATACGTATTTAATTGGCCATTTTAAGTTTAATATATACCACGAATGGACTACGTGGTATATATTACGGTATTAGGAAGTTTTAAGATACCTTGTCATCGGCAAAAGTTACCGCAACCCAAGTAATTCGATTGTGAATGACAGTCTTCAGTAGAAGTTTCTACGCAATCCATGGTGGAGGGTACATAAGCTTCGGCCTGGCCGAACTTACGGCCGTATATACTAGTTTTTTATTAATATTAACTTTTATATTAATTATTTTATTTTAATTTTTTACTTATTTTCTTTTTATCTTTAAAATGTAATTATTGTATATATTTATTGTAAGTAAGAGATGTTTTCACATTTATAATCCTGCACTGTAATTATAAGATTTTAATCTTGTTGTATAGGTACTCAATCAAAATGAAATGAAATGAAAATGAAACAAATTTTGAGCATATTTATCATTTTTGTACAGTGTTGCACTTTTTTTTTGACTTGTTTCGCGTAGACAATTTCTGTGTTTTATTTTAATCCATGATGGCCTGGTTATCCAGTACTAAAAGAAATCGCCACCTATTGGCTGAGATAAATTTTATTTAAAAATTATGTTTATTTTTATTATTTCTCATATATAGTTCAAGGTCATGGAATTTCAAGGAACCAGTCGAACAAAACAAAACAAAAACACACAAACCCATTGACATTCATTTTGATAGCGAATATTATTAAAATATGCAAATTGTTGTCTTAGCATTAGCATATACAATATTTAGATTTTTTCGTAATGTTTTCATGACGCTGAAATCAATAAAAGATCACTAACAACTGGAAAAATAGATGGCAAATGAATTGGAACACCTGGTCTGACTTTTTATTCCATGTTGCAAATGGACAAAAATATTTTGTAATAATAATAAAGTGTTATGTCGATGAACATGAGCACTGCAAAATAGGTCCCTACACACAAAAAATTTTTTTCTGATTCAATCACCAAGTTAATTGATCCAATTAATTTTTTAATTGAAATGCCTTCAATCACGAAAATGATAGTATCAATCACAGTTTTGATTGGACATGGAAAAAATTCTTGATTAAAAAATTAATTGATTTTTTCAGCAAATTTCAATTAATTTTTTAATTGATTCAATTAAAAATGTAATTGATGTTGATTGCAAAACTCTATTAATTTATTAATTAAAAAAGGTAACTATTTTTAATTACTTTCTGAAGTGGCTTAGAGTTTTTATTTGGATTAATAAATGCTTGTTTGAAATACATTTTTAATTAAAAATTAAAAAAAAAATCAGCACTTTTTTTTAATGAATTAGTCTTCCGAATTTGATTAAGAAGTTAACTGAATCAATTAATTTTTTAATTAAAAATTTTAAAATTTTCAATCATTGACTTAATTAACTTAATGTTTCCATCATGATTAAAAAGTTAATTGTATCAATTAATTTATTAATTGAAAAAAATTTCAACTTCAATTAACTTTTTAATTGGAAATATTTCGGTGATATTTTTTCTGCGTATAGAGGCGATGACTTATTGTAATCAGAATCAGCAAGGTGACTAAAAAAATGGAATTTCTAAAGTTTGAAGTTCCCAAAAATGCTAGAGCTCATCGATGCACAAAATATTGTTAGACTGAAAAAAGCCAAAGAGTTGCTTCGCTTGCACGAAAGTAGGCAATTACCGAATTTGGTTTCTCCTATGAAAAACCATACCAATGAAAATGATCGAGTTTGCCAAAGAGGTCAGCTGAAAATTTACGCCTTCGATTGGCCACAGAACTCAAGCCCCGCAAATGGTAATGGTGTGAGCTGATGGCCACCCCTCGCTCGTATTCTTCGACCGTTAAGACAAAAAAAAAAACAATGCAAAAAGAGTATTGAAAATGTTGTTAAAATTTCTAGAGAAAATTTTGTCAAAATTTTATTTCTCTAGAAAACTTTGTCAAAATGGTTATGGAGTCCCTTTCGTTACTGAGATGAGATGTCTTGGTGTAGTGTTGGATAGGAGACTTAGTTTTGAACATCATGTTGACTCTATTTTTTCGAAAGTTCTGTCCACTCTTCGGAGGCTTTACTCGCTAAATTTGTTTATGCCAGTTCATATTAGGAAGAGATTGGGTTTTTCATTACTAATATCTTCTGTTAATTACTGTATTGAAGTACTATCAGGTGCGAATTTGGCTTGTTTAGTAGGCTACAACGAATAGTGAATATGATTGTCCGGTTTGTTTTCTCTTTAAGGCGCAATGATCACACTTCGGGCAGTGTATTAGAGTTTCTAGGGGTGCCTTTTCCTATGTATATTGAGCATAAGGTTTTGATGTTGTTTTATAGGCTAGTAAATACGGGTTCTCCACCTCTGCTCCGAAGCCGTTTTATTTTTTCAAGGTCAATCAGAAATCCGCAGATAATTTTCCCTCGTTTTAATACGGCTGTTTGTGATCGATATTTTACAATGCGTGTCGCTAGAATCTGGAATCATCTTCCGCTTCATTTAAGAAAGTTTTCTTATTCTACTAAGGAATTTTCTCGAAGACATTTTCTTCATTTAAAAGAGAGTATTCAATGATAAAAATCATTTCTTTTTCTAGTCATCAATAATACACCATAATTTCACATATTTTTTTATTTCTTTATTGTTGTAGGCTGGGAGCCAAGGTCTTGTCTTCTTTTTTCTTTTTTTTAATTAAAAAAAAAAATAAATTAAATTTATATCTATATTTTTTTATGTTAATTCTAATATTTTAATTATATATTTATTTATTAGCTTAATTGTTATTAAATTCTTTTAGATTTTTTTTAATAAACCTGTTATTGTAGTTAGTTTATTACCGCATAAATCTGTAATATATTGTTAATTAGGCCAGGTTTGGCTTTGTGTATATTACTTTGGAGAATAATAAAAATGAAATGAAATTTTACTTCTATAGAAAATGTTTTCAAAATTTTATTTTTATCGTAAGTTTTCTCAAAATTTTATTTTTATAGAAAGTTTTTTCAAAATTTTATTTCTATAGAAAATTTTGTCAAAATTTTATTTGTATAGAAAATTTTCTCAAAATTTTATTTTTATAGAAAATTTTATCAAATTTTATTTCTATAGAAAATTTTGTTAAAATTTTATTTCTATAGAAAATTTTTTTCCATAAAAAATTTTCTCAAAATTTTGTTTTTATAGAAAATTTTATCAAATTTCATTTCTATAGAAAATTTTGTCAAAATTTTATTCCTATAGGAAATTTTGTCAAAATTTTATTTCTATAGAAAATCTTATCAAAATTTTATTTCCATAGAAAATTTTGACAACATTTTATTTCTATAGAAGATTTTATCAAATCTTATGTCTATAGAAAATTTTGTTAAAATTGTATTTCTATACAAATTTTGTTAAAATTTTATTTCTACAGAAAATTGTGTCAAAATTTTATTTCTATAGAAAATTTTCTCAAGCTTTGTTTCTATAGAAAGTTTTATCAAATTGTTTCTATAGAAGATTTTGTCAAAATTTTATTTCTATAGAAAATTTTATCAAATTTTATTTCTATAGGAAATTTTGTCAAAATTTTATTTTATAGAAAATTTTGTCGAAATTTTATTTTTATAGAAAGTTTTTCCAAAATGTTCTTTTTATAGAAAAATTTCTTAAAGTCTATTTCTATAGAAAATTTTATCAAATTTTATTTCTATAGAAAATTTTGTTAAAATTTTATTTCTATAGAAAATTTTGTCAACAGTTTATTTCTATAGGCAATTTTATCAAAATTTTATTTCTCTAGAAAAGTTTGTCAAAATTTTTCTTTCTCTGGAAAATTTTGTAAATTTTTTTTCTCTGGAAAATTTTGTAAATTTTTTTTCTCTGGAAAATTTTGTAAAAATTTTATTTCTAAGAAAATTTTGTCAAAATTTTATTTCCATAGAAAATTTTGTCAAAATTTTATTCCCATAGAAAATTTTGTCAAAATTTTATTTCTATAGAAAATTTTGTCAAAATTTTATTCTAGAGAAAGTTTTTTCAAAATTTTATTTTTATAGAAAGTTTTTTCAAAATGTTATTTCTATAGAATATTTTGTCAAAATGTTATTTCTAAAATTTTTTGTCAAAATTTTATTTCTATAGAAAATTTTGTCAACATTTTATTTCTATAGAAAATTTTATCAACATTTTATTTCTATAGAAAATTTTGTCAAAATTGTATTTCTATAGAAAAGTTTGTCAAAATTTTACTTCTATAGAAAATTTTCTCAAAGTTTATTTCTATAGAGAGTTTTGTCAAAATTGTATTTCTATAGAAAATTTTCTCAAAGTTTATTTCTATAGAAAGATTTATCAAATTATTTTCATAGAAGATTTTGTCAAAATTTTATTTCTATAGAAAATTTTATCAAATTTTATTTCTATAGAAAATTTTATCAAATTTTATTTCTTAAGAAAATTTTGTCAAAATTTTATTTTTATAGAAAGTTTTGTCGAAATTTTATTTTTATAGAAAGTTTTTTCAAAATTTTATTTTTATAGAAAGTTTTTTCAAAATTTTATTTTTATACCCACCACCATAGAATGATGATGGGGGTATAATATCGATTTCCGACTATATAAAGTATAAATATTTTTGATCAGGGAGAAATTCTAAGACGATATAACCATGTCTGTCTGTCTGTCTATCTGGCTGTATGTTGTAATCACGCTACAGTCTCCAATAATGAAGCAATCGTGCTGAAATTCAAAATGGTGAGTATCGGTCCATGTTTTGATATAGCCCCCATATAGTTTGATCTCCCGATTTTACTTATTGGCTTCTAGAATCAGTAGATTTTCTCCAATTAGCCTGAACTTGAAAATCTAGAGGTTTTATAGGACCATAAAGAGGTGTGCCACAAATGGTGAGTATCGGTCCATGTTTTGGTATAGCCGTAGTTTTTATCAAATTGGCATAAAATTTGAAATCTAGAATTAGTTTATTACCATAAAGAGGTGCTCCGAATATGGTTAGTATCGGCATAGCCCCCATATAGACCGATATCCCGATTTGACTCCTAGGAACCGTAGTTTTTATCCGATTTGCCTGAAATTGTAAATATACTGGAATTTTAGACTCACAAAAACATATCGGATTTAGTTAGGCCTACATATAGACCGATTTCACTTCTTGAGGGTATAGAAGGCTCACTGATCATGATAATTGCTTGAAACTGAATGTAAAATTTCCACATTTTTCTTTTCGCAATTATTTAAATAATAGGGGTGAAAATCTACAGATTCTAGATTTCACAAGTTTCTTGCACACCTACAAGAGATGTAAATGATTCCTCTAAAACTCAAACAAAAATGGTTCTTACAAACTCAGAATCTGATATAGTGATCTTCTTTAAATCTAAATTTATCATTGAGAAGTGTACTAGTTGAACTGGTATGTTTGGGAGAATATCTGTCATCAAATCCCCCTGATGGGTATTTAAGATTCGACCTGGCCGAACTTACTGTTGTATATACTTGTTATAGAAAATTTTGTCAAAATTTTATTTCTATAGAAAATGTTGTGAAAATTTTATTTCCGTAGAAAACTTTGTCAAAATTTTATTTCTATAGAAAATTTTGTCAAAATTGTATTTCTATAGAAAATTTTGTCAAAATTGTATTTCTATAGAAAATTTTGTAAAAATTTTTATTTCTAAGAAAATTTTGTCAACATTTTATTTCCATAGAAAATTTTTTCAAAATTTTATTTTTATAGAAAATTTTTCTCAAAATTTTTTTTTAATAGAAAATTTTCTCAAAGTTTATTTCTATAGAAAATTTTATCAAATTTTATTTCAATAGAAAATTTGTGAAGAACCTTCGTAATAATATTTCCTATTTGAGCAAACTTTCTTACTTTCCCTTCGCGAGTAATTGTTAATTAAAAAAGACAACATTTTTTTTATTGAGAAAGCGTTTTTTTTTCAGTGTTAGTTTGGACAACACATGTACATGTCATATAATTTGCATGCAGTCCCCATATTGATGTTAAGGGGAGGATATAAAGAATCCGATATTTTATTATAATACAGTCAAACCTTTCGTAAGAGATTAAAAAATATTGGAAAATATTTTGATCAAAACATGATTCGTATCGTCCTTAAAAAAGTTTCACTGTACCTCTCAGAAGTGGGTAACAACGGTCCCCTAAATTTTGTTCACGTTTTGGAGGTGTCCAATTATGAGACATTAATTTTAATGTGGTTTACGACAATTTTCCACTTGTGAGAGGTGTCCGGTTTTCAGAGCGTCCAAGTTTGAGAGGTTTCACTGTATTTTATTGTTTTGAAAATAATTGGCTTAACTCTAATTTTTGTTTTTTTTGTTTTTCGTTTTTTTTTTTAAATTATTATAATCCATAATTATTTTTCAGATAAGAAGATTTTGTATCCAATTGGTTTTTCGATTAAAAATGAATAAAAAATATATTTGGATTTTCTTATTTCAAGTTTAGTAAGTAAGAACAACGACAACAACAACAACAAATGAAATAATTGCAAACAAACAACAACAACAATAACGGTAAAAAAATTGCATTCAATGAGCAAACTTAAAATAAAAACACATTGCGTCCATGAAGTATAGAAAAAAAATAAATAAAATATTGCATACATTTGGACTCTTGGTTAATATCGCTGCAATTGTATTCACAATTGCAAATGCTATTAGTCAAAGTAGACAATAATGCAGAAGGAATTGGGGAAAAGGGTTAATAGATTTAAAAGTCAGTTGGAAAACTTACCGATTTCTTCATCCGAATTGGCAGATGGATTATTCGGTGTACGCGGCTCATCTCCATTCGAGTTGGCATTGAGAGGCGCTGCAGAAGGTGACAAACGACGTGGTACTACAAAGAAATCGAATTTAAAATAAAGATGTTCATTAATAAGATTTATTAATAATATAAATATAGTATATCAATGTTGGTATAGTTTGTTTGTTTTTCTGTGAAATATTTCGATTATTTTTTTATTTATTTTTTTTTTTTTCAAAAATAATAACAATGGCTTCAATCTGGCTTGGCTTTTTTTAACAAATGATAAGCTGATTAGATAAGATTAACAAAATCACTAAAATACGTGTCTTTTGCTATAGTCATGGAACAACAATGAAAATGTCATTCTAGTCATAAATACGAAATAATAAGTAAGGAAGGTCTAGAGTTTTATTGCACCACTTTTTAGGCCAGCACGTATAATTATAATTAATGATATTCATCGTTAAAATTAAATTGATGTATACACTGAAAAGAGAAATGTAGAAATAATGCGGCCTAAATTAAATAATCGAAGAAGAATTCGAGTATGTAATTTTCATAATAAGTTAGCACACAATTAAAACAAATTGAAATTTAATTGCATCGAAAGATTTTGACCTTCCGTTAAGGATTTGGGTATTAGGTTAGGTTAGGTGGCAGCCCGAAGTATCAGGCTCACTTAGACTATTCAGTCCATTGTGATACCACATTGGTGAACTTCTCTCTTATCACTGAGTGCTGCCCGATTCGATGTTAAGCTCAATGACAAGGGACCTCCTTTTTATAGCCGAGTCCGAACGGCGTTCCACATTGCAGTGAAACCACTTAGAGAAGCTTTGAAACCCTCAGAAATGTCACCAGCATTACTGAGGTGGGATAATCCACCGCTGAAAATCTTTTTGGTGTTCGGTCGAAGCAGGAATCGAACCCACGACCTTGTGTATGCAAGGCGGGCATGCTAACCATTGCACCACGGTGGCTCCGTGGTGCAATGGTGCTAAAGAGCTGTGACAAAAATGGTGAATATCGGTCCATGTTTTGGTTTAGCCCCCATATAGACCGATCTCCCGATTTTACTTCTTGGACTTAGAGAAAACGTAGTTTTTATCCAATTTGCCTGAAATTGGACCATAAAGAGGTGTGCCAAAAATTGTGAGTATCTTGGGCTTAGAGAAACCGTAGTTTTTATCCAATTGACCTGAAGTTGGAAATATAGAGGTATTTTAGAACCATAGGTGTGCCAAAAATGGTGAGCACCGGTCCATGTTTTGGTATGGTCCCCATATAAACCGACCTCCCGATTTGGGGTCTTGGGCTTATAGAAACAGTAGTTTAATCCAATTTGCCTGAAATTGGATATCTAGAGGTATTTTAGGACCATAAAGAATTGCGCCGAAAATGGTGATGGACCGGTACATGTTTTATTGCAAGAGATGTTAATGATTCCTCTAAAACTCAAACAAAAATGGTTCTTATAAATCCAGAATCTGATATAGTCTTCATAGAAAAAATCTTTAAATTTATCTTCGGGAAGTGTACTGGTTGAACTGCTCTGCTTGATCTGTTCTCAAACACCCCTGAAATTTCAAAGGAAACCCTAATAATTGATTCATGGTGTTGGGTATTTAAGATTCGGCCCGGCCGAATCTTTTAGTATTGTATACCAGGGATGAAAAATTCAATACTTTAGTAAGTACTTTTTAAAATGCCAAAGTACCGCAGTACCCCCACGAGCTAAAAAGTACTTTTTTCTTATACTACAATAAAATTTTATTTTGTGTCTCATTCAGCCAATTTTTTTTTTTGCTGGGAGCTCTATTTACCCCCATTTTCATGAAGCTCCGTTAATGCCACGTTAGCTAACTAACTTTTAAACCACAATATAGACATGTCTATGATCTTGCCTATATATTCCATGTGTCAGTTAGGAACTTAACTGCTGACAAATTTTCAGATAAATTTAACGGGAAAGAAGACACCTGCAATATATTTTCTGTTAACAGGGATTTAAAGCCTAACGGAGCTACATGAAAATGGCCGTTAAACACACAAAAAAGAAATGTTTGAAAATTGTTTAAATTCAAGCCACTTTCTCAATACATCAAAGATGCGTGCATATTATGTATCATCATATATTTCACCATAGTGGATTCAGGAGTCTCAACTTGTCAAGGAAGTGATTCTAAACCGGATAAAGACTCAAGATATTGTAAATTGAATTGGGATTACACCTTAAGAAATGATGCAAATTCAGATTTCCTATTTTGAGAGAAATCGAATAAAAACTATGGTTTCTAGAAGCCCAAGGCCCCAAATTGGGGGATCGGTTTATATGGGGGCTCTACCAAAACATGGACCACTACATACAAATTTCGACGCACCTATTTGTGGTTATAAAATACCTCTAGATTTCCAATTTCAGACAAATCCGATAAAAACTACGGTTTCTAAAAGCCCAAGACCCCAAATCGGGAGATCGGTTTATATGGGAGCTATATAAAAACCTAGACCAATATAGCCCATCTTCGAACTTGGCCTGCGTGCAGACAACAGACGAATCTTTGGCAAATTTCAGGACGATAGCGCCATTATTGAAGACTGTAGCGTAGCAGATGGACAGACGGAAATGCTTATATTGTCTTACAATTTCTCCCTGACTACTTTATATAGTCGGACATCGATATTTCGATGTGTTACAAACGGCGAATGACGAACTTATTGTAACCCCATCACCATTCTATGGTGGTGGGTATAAAAAGTTGAAATTTTAATTTTAAGTAAAACTTTTAAAATAGTGAAAAATAAAACGATTTATTTTTATATAGATTTTATTAAGAAACGGTCGATGAATCAATCTCTTACAAGTGGTCTAATTAGTTGTAAATTCGTCATTCGTGTTCTTGACCGAGTTCCACAAAACAGTCTTATCAAAATGTATATACTTATCAGTTATTGATTATTTATGATCCAGACTATAAATGTCTTCATTTTTTTATAATATAACCAATATCGTCTTACGACATTACAATGACTCGTCTCTGTGGCATTTACGATTTTACATGCATTTTACATTTTCAATCTTTGTGCACCTTTAAATTCAGAACTCAGAAACAGTTCAATGAGTAACGTCCATGTACATGCGTCGCCCGACTTCTAGATGCTTCTTTATTATCGCAACATTAAAGAACAATTTCTCTATAGCCTCTCAGGGTGTGTTGTTGTGCCCTTAGCTCCACGCCTTCGGTTCAGCGCAGAATATCTATTTCGATATCAAAACTATTTCCCACAAAACAATTTACCTACCTATTTCATCATAAAAAATATCTCACGCCCTTATAAAATGTATAAAAAAGGCCCGGAATAGAAACGGGTATATGTAGTAACTTCCACATGCCGTGTATGTCATTTCTGCTTGTTTTCAGATTTAAAAATTAAAGAAATTAACAACCACAAAGAAATTAACAACCACAAAGAGACTCAAAACAGAGCACTTACATTGCCAAGTGGAGTACAAATTTTGTAATCACTAACCAGTGTCCCAGAAAATTGTCATGTCGACGATTTTGTTTTTATGAGTTAACAACCTGAACTTCAAAACAAAACAAAAACTAATTCTTTCAACCTTTGTCCAGAAATGACCAAGAGTTCTTTGTGCCACATATGATGATGTATGAGGTTCGCAATTTGAAATTCATTCATGTGAGTTAGGGTTGCAACCACGGTTAACACTCGAGCCAAAAATAATCTATCAAAAAAATCTCTATAAAAAATTTTCTCAAAATTTTATTTCTATAGAAATTTTCTCAAGATTTTATTTATATGGAAATTTTTACCACACTTTCGATGCCACATCAAATCTGTCAAATGTGTTGATTGCTCTATATATAAAGGTTTTTGTCTCAAAAACATCCATTGAAATCAGACTCGATCTGGACAAAATTTGTTAGATTTCTACAAAATCTTTAGACTTAAAATTTAAGTCGGCTAATGCCCTGTGGTCGAACACAATGTTAGTTCCACAGTGTGGCGCAGGGTATGAATATGGGAAAAATTTAAAACTGAAGCAATTTTTAGGCAATTTCGCAAAAGTGTATTTATGATTTATCGTATCGTATTTATGCATAGTTACAATATTAGTTTTAGTCCCTGTGCAAAATTTCACGTCCATCGGACTACAACTTTGACTTCTGCGTTCATATGAGTGAAAACAGGGGGAAAGATACATATGGGAGTTATATCTAAATCTGATCGTTCATTCTACTCCCTGGACAAAACTAAAAGCAACTCAAGATAAAACTCTGGTTTTTGGGGCCATATTAGTAGATATCGGGCGAAAAATATATAGGGGAGCTATATCTAAAACTGAACCAATTTCTTCCAAAATCAATTGGGTTCTATTCAGACCCAAAACACACTTGTGCCAAGTTTAAAGTCGATTGGGCGAAAATTGCGACCCAGACCTTAATTACAAAAATGTGTTCACAGACAGATGGACGGACAGACGAAGATGGCTAGGTCGATTCAGGGGAAGGCCCTGAGCAATATTGCCAAAAACAGCATATGTCTATCTCGTCTCGTTTTGGGTGTTGCAAACATGTGTTCTAACTTATAATAACCTATTTCACAGTATAGCGCATGGTATAAAAAGTTCATCTCAGACTAAGAGGATACTTCAATTCTCTGTAGAATTAAAATTTTAGAAAAGTTTCTATAGAAATAAAAATTTAAAAAAAAAATTCGATAGAAATAAAATTTTGACAAAATTTTCTACAGAAATAAAATTTTGGCTACATTTTCTATAGAATTAAAATTTTGGCTACATTTTCTATAGAAATAAAATTTTGACAAAATTTTCTAAGAAATAAAATTTTGACAAAATTTTCTATAGAAATAAAATTTTGACAAAATTTTCTATAGAAATAAAATTTTGAAAAAGTGGTGAAGGGTATAATATAGTCGGCTCGCCCGAATTTAGAATTGCTTTACTTGTTTATTATTTATACCCTGCACCACACTTTGGAAGATGGTATTATAAGTTAGCATCGTCAATTGTACTAAATTTGTTTGAAATCGGTTCAGATTTAGATATAGCTCCCACATTTTTTGGTCTTCTGAATTAGGCTAATACAGCCAAAATACCTACATTTGCCTTGTAAAACCGCCACGGCTAGTTCGATAAATTGTAGAAATGAATCAAAATAAAATTTCCCTATATTTCTAATACATATATATCGACCGATAAATCATAAATGGTATCGAAAATGTGGATTCACTAAGTGATGCAGGGTATTAAAATAGTCGGCCCTGCCCGATTTTCCTTAGTTTTCTTTTTCTTAAAACTTCATATTTTTGCAACAGATAAAGCTAAATGTCACGCGTCTTTTAAATCAAAAGTAAAAATGAGCCTTAATTTTAGTTTTAGGTCGATTTTCATGCTTCAGTAACATTTTGTTGGGGCTAATTTTCATTGGACTCCTATTCATTATAAAGGGATCTTCCCCACCTATGTGGGTCTATTTCATTTGGGGTTTGGAGCACATTTTCCTGAGGCCCATTTTTATAGCGCCGCTAGAAACTACCAAAGTGTCGATCATCTCAAGAGGGCATTTCGCCGGAAAAAGGGACAAAATACCACAGAGCCGTGTAGCGTGAAATGGCTTTGTCGGCCCTTTCGGGGCCATAATTCGTGCCAAAGGTGGCCATTTATAAAAAATAGATTTTTATGTCTGACGTAATTTCCGACATTTTTAGCTTTTAAACAATAAAATAAGTAAAAAATGAACAAATTGAGCGGTTTACGTTGTTGCATTACGTATGAGCCACTCTGTATGTTTCTCAAATGCCATTTATTATCACTAATCAATAAGGTTGACTCCTATAAAACCATTAGGGCGCTGGGGCAACATTGAATTTATGAATATTAAAAAAAAGATCGTGATATTAATGAATTTTTCGTACCATTAACCCTTTCACTACCGAAATAAACCTAATGTTAAAAACTTCTGTTTCTGCATGTAGAATAAAAATTGTAATTTTGAGACCCTACATCAATTACTTCAAGAGCTATACGAGCTTAGTCTGAAAACTTGATTCTTGAATTGTGACTTAATGGCCTTACGGAAATAAGCGCTATTTGATCTATAATATCTTTCAAAGTGTGAGAAAACATACAAAAAAAAACCGCGAAGTAGTATCAGCTATAGTTTTTGTATGAATATCCATTTACTAGAAACATATAGTAGAAAAATTGTCTCTAATTTTCATATTTTTCGTTTATTGTTAAAGAAGTTTATAAAAATGTATTTTGGTGCTCGCTTATATGGAAAGTATTTATAGCCTATTTAGTTTAAAGCCTCTACTTTAAAATAACATCGAGAAATAAATCAAAACTAAGCGGGAAAATAGAATTTGGTGTCTTTTTCGAATGTCCTTCCAAGTGGACATCGGTAGTGAAAGGGTTAATGAAAATTAATGTCTTTTTTCTTTGGAGCTATTATAATGAAATTTTCTGTGAGCAAAATGAGGCTGTTTCATTTTTGTCGCATAATGCCAAAAAAAAAATATTAAAACTAAACTAATTAGATTTATAACGAAACATTATTATTATTATTGAGACCATGAATATTTTTTGCATTATTTCATAGAAAATTCATAACAGTAATGAAAGATTGCATTTTACTACGAATACAAATTCTTGACTTACCTCTTTTCGGCGAAGTGCGTTCTTCACGATTCACACTACCACCACCATTGTTTGTCTTCTCCTGCATCTGTTGGAACATATTCGCCCTGGCCCGAACACTATTCGTGCGTACAATTCCACTGCCCGAAGACGAACCAGTCGTCGTTGTCGTCGATGCATCACCAGTATTCGAGGGAGTTTTAGGTTCTTGATTTTCAATCATATCGACGTCTTGTTCAATACCCGACATTTCGAATATACGCTGTTCACTGTTACTGTCACACGATAGACCCGAGTCACCAGCGGTAAACGATTGCGTTGTATCCGATATTGTTATTGAATCGTTGAGCTGTTGCAAGGAGGAACGAATAGGAGTTTTGCGTGTATGATTACTAACACTAGGATATGGCTTAAAGGATCCCAACGTCAATGGGACCGTGGGATGCAAAGGTTGAGTATAGGAACGTGTTAGGGCAAATGCTGAGGGTGCTGCGTTGGGCGATTGATTGCCGTGTGCAGTGATGTTGATAAAACCAAGACCTTCCAAAGACTTGGCAGGCTTGAAAGCAGAACCGGCTGGTGATGTATACAGTGTGGAAGAATCGTTGCTTTTGAAGCTACAAAAAGATAAGATTGTTGGTTTGGCTTATGATTAGTTTTCTTGTCTTCGTTTTTGTTTTTTTTTTTTTTTTTTTTTTTTTTAAGACAACTTTTTTGCTTAATTTTCTTAACGCTTATATGGTTGGCTCATTTAATATTAGCTACTTAAGTAAAGAGAAATTTGAGAGGGGGGAATTTTTAACACTTCACCTAGGCGGAAGGTAGTTTTATATGGCTCTTTCTTATTTAGAACACACTTTTTTTTGTAACGTTTTAATGGCTATTATAAGCTTATAAGCTAATTTTTTTGTAAGATTTTTTTTTTCTAGAAAAAATTTATTACACTTGTATGAGACATATGTGCTTATTGCTCAATAACATATTTCATGGATGGCGAATAGGGGGGGGGACAAACACTCTGGAAATTATTTCTTATTTCTTAGCACTTGTTTAGTGACATTGCAAATTTTGACATTGAATTTCTATTTTTCGTACAATGATTTGTGAATATTTTCAAAAACAAAATATTTTCTATTTTTACATTCTATTTCACTTCAAAAATATTTTTTAATATTTTTATTTTCACTTTTTCTTGCAACAGCTAAAAGGCTGTGGCTTTGAACTTGACTAATCAAACACTTGTTTCACATTAAAGATGAGGATTTATTTTTGTTTCTATTTCTCCGTATTAGATTTTGATATGAATATTGGAATATGAATTTTATGCAAACCGCTAGTGAGTTGATGTCGCTAACGATGACGATGTTTCACAACCCGTTCGAATTGAAACCACGTTGACGCGGCGGCGGTGATTGTAACAAAAGGGCACACGATCACTCAATTCGATTTGAAAAATCACCAACAAAGGCCAAAAGCTAGAGGAGTATTAAGAAAGCTACTAAGATAGCGAATTGGACATTGTAGGGAGCGAAAGAGGGAAACGATAACAAATATTTTTAAGTTTTTTTTTTTTGTATTTTATATAGAATACCAAAATATTGATAACCAAAACTTTATCAATAGATTTTTGGTGTTGTTGTTGTTGTTGTATTGCAACAAATTTTCCACAGCACTTTATCTCAATCGAAATGCCAAACAAAATCGGCCACTTTTTTCAATTTTTTTTATTATTATGTATTGTGCTCCACTTGCTCCGCTTGCCTTTTTGGTTAAAATCACAACGTAATCTAAATTTATTTTTGTTATACAAAAACAAAAGATGATGATGGCTACGAAAGAAGGCCAAAAACAATTCGAAATAAAAGAGTTTTCTTTATAAAGAAAACAAAAATTACGCGCTTGTCTTTTCCACCCAAAATACCGAATTTACTACAAAACGTTTTGGTTATGGATAAAAAAAAACGACGCGTGAAAATTCAAATGACGATCGTTAAGCAACTGAAAATGCGAAAATTGTTTTCCACCAAAACAACTGAGAGGGAGGATTTTTCTTTTTCTTTTGGCTTGTATGGGGTGCTCTCCCCTCTTTCGAATACTCAAAAAACAAAAAATATATATATATATACAAATATTTTCATTCAGCAAAGTTACTTAACAGAGAGTGAGAGAAAAATGAAAGAGAAAGAGCAATGCAAAATTGATCGTCCCACAGTGGAAGAGAAAATATCAAAAGTGAGAAAATACAAAAAAGATAAAAAAACCTGACATATGAACTTTAAGTATACACCGAAAGAAATTTCTTCGTGGAAGAGAAAATATCAAAAGTGAGAAAATACAAAAAAGATAAAAAACCTGACATATGTACTTTAAGTATACACCGAAAGAATTTCTTCGTTGGTTTTCTTTGATTTATTCAAACTTTACAAGGGCATGGGGGCAGGTTAGCAAACTACTATGGTATATTTGATTTTTTATAATGGATAATTTTTAGCTATTATTGTTTTTGGCAACATTAGACGCACGTTAGTATTTTGGTTTGGTCTATAATTTAACACAAGAATCGTCTTGCAAAGTATTGCATTTTATTATCAAAATCCGTGGTCTTGTGTTTACTGACGAAGCTAATTTTTGGCTCAATTGCTGCACCAAAAAAAATTTCCGTAGTTAACCTACTAATAACGTTTTGTGGAAATCTCAAAATGTGGAGTACAATTTAATTCAATTTTTACCCAAGGTGGTTCATTCTTACTATAAACGAATTTAGTTTTTTTTTTGTGTACGATTTACATGAAATTTTCAGTTAATGGCTTTTAGAGAATTTATAGAGGCCGTGAGTGGGGAGAGGTTTTGTAATTGATATACGGTACACTCAAAAAAAAGTTTACTTGGATCCAAAGATTTTGACCTTTATTTAAGGATTTTGGCCTTGATTGTGCACCCTCAAAAAAATCGCTTCTGTAACATATACCCCAAACACATTTTGCTTCAAGCATATATATTTTCAGTATAGGTCCAAACAAACTATTGTTCGTATTGTTCAAACATATTATGTTTCACCTTAGGGCATACACTGGTAGAAAAAATTTTAACGAAATTTACTTTGTGTGGATATATTTTTGAGGCGCCAATTGGTTACTTCCATTATTTTACTTGCAGCATATATGTTTATAGGCTATTTCTAAATTAATATATGTTTGCATCCAAGCATTTTATATTTCCAAGCAGTTTATGGCCCAAACATAATATGTTGTAACATATTAAACATTGCATGCTTGCACTTAAAAATATTGTGTTAAAAAATGTGAGTTCCAAACATATAATTTTTACACCCAAACATAGAAAAACAGTCTTTTTCGTCCGTGTGGTTTCCTTAAAATAAAGCCATTTTTGGGACTTATCTAACTTTGAATCTAAATCAATAAAATTAAAATTAGGATACAAATCTCATTTATCGATTTTTTTTTTGTTTTCTTCTATATAATATTAAAGTTATTCATGTAAAACAAATGCCAGGTAAAAAATCCAAACAACACACAAAAAAAAATTTTCTGATTCAATCACGAAATTAATTGATCCAATTAATTTTTTAATTGAAATGTCTTCAATCACAGAAATGATAGTATCAATTAAAAAATTAATTGAAGGTCAATTAAAAAATTAATTGAAGGTCAATTAAAAAATTAATTGATCCTATTAATTTTTGTGATTGATTTTTGTTTCAATTACAAAATTTGTTGATTCAATTAAATTTTTAATTGAATATTTTTTAAAACTCAATTAAAATTTTAATTGGAAAATTTTTCGTGAAATTTTTTTCTGTGTATAACAGATAATTCAAAGTAAAAAAAAAGGTTTTCTCAATTTCAAAAAATGCAAAATCTCCAAAATAAGTCTTAGCCTATATTTGAAGCATTTTTAACTTAAATCTAAAGATTCAATATATCAGTGACCTCAAAGACTAGTCCAAATAGTTCTTTCATTTAAACATGATTTTTTTTTTACTTTAAGGAAAATTTTCCTTTGCTCAAGGACATACAACTTTAACTGAGGGGTGCCAATTTACAAGATTCGTGTCGTAAATCTAATGAAAAAAATTTAAGCAAACATTATAAATTTTAGTTAAAATTTTATTATTTTAAAGAAATTTGTCCTTAACATTGTGTAAATTGCGAGTCCCAAAATTTAGATTGCACTCAAAAAAAGTTTACTTGGATCCAAAGGATTTGACCTTCCCCTAAGGATTTTGGTATTGATTCTGAGCCAAAGATGCGGCTTCTTTAAAATAAAGACATTTTTTAGCGACCTATCTGGCTTTAAATCTAGGACCAATAAAATTAAAATATGGATACAGATCTCATTTATCAAATTGTCATTCTCTTGCCAGTTTAAAAATCCAAATTATACGGATACTTCAAAGTAAAAATGTTTTCTTAATTCAAAAACAAACAAAAAAACTTTAAACCAAAGACGCTAAATCCTTAAAATAAGTCTTAGCCTATATTTGAAGCGTTTTTATCTTGAATCTAAAGTTTCAAAATTTCAGTTATTTTAAGGACAATTTCTTTAAATCAAAAATGTGTTTCTTTACTTTAAGGAAAATTAACCTTAGTTCAAAGACATGTGACATTAACGGAGGGATGCAAATTTACAGAATTTGTGTGCTAAATTTAATGAAAAAAACATTTTTGAAGCAAAGGTTATAAACTTTATTTTAATTAAAATTTCATTATTTTAAAGAAATTTGCCCTTAATATTTTGTAAATTTCGCATCCCAAAATTTAGGTTGCGTAAACTTTAATATCACGTAAATATTTTTTTCAGTGTGTATAACCTTTCATAGTAGGTCAATATTTTTTTAGTGTACCTGATTCATAGATATTTTCTTGAGCCGGAAAAAAAGTTCTCAGATTTCCCTGATAGTTTCAGGAAATGATCGGCTATATATAAAAATACGCTATATTCTGTCAGGAAAGGGTATCACCCTTTCCCCTTAATACAATACCCCGCTTTATTATTTTTGTTTTGTTTGATAACATCGCGTGCGGTTTACGTCCATATCAAATTTGAGAAGGTGGTGGACCCCATTGGATTTTATACCAATATAACAGAAACAAGTAACCTGGAGGCGATTTTCTGGCGTCAGAATCCTGAAGCTGATGCTTCGGTCGAGCTCTAGTACGTGAATAGCTTTATTAATATATCGCAAAAAGAAAATGAAAATTCCATACAGGAGATCTGTTATCCTACATTTAATTTTATTGATTCTAGAGTTAAAGCTACATAAGCCCCTAAAAAATGTATTTATTTTAAAGAAACCGCATAAGGAAGGATCAAAATTGGTGGATCCAAGTAAACTATTTTTTTGAGTATGGACTTGTCATAGTACGGATATCCACCATTTCAACACCCGTTGTACTGAGTTCGCCTCACTTCTTAGGTGTGATCCGGTTGATTAGGTGTGATCCGGTTGTGATTTTGGATGTGAATTACAAAATTTTGTGATATTTTGTCAAATAAATCATTTTTATATATTTTTTTTTTTAACGATTTTTAATGCATTCTAACGCTTGTCTGAAACGTTTGACCTTAAATATTTTCAAAAATTTGCAATTTTTTTAGAATAGATTTAGCATGTTTTTGACAAAATTTAAATTATTTGCACCATTTTATTAATTCCCAGCAAAAAATTTTGAAATTCTTCTCAAGGCACAACTTTAAAAGAACTTCCAAAAATACCCTCCCAAAGATGTTCTTTATTTTAACTGCACAGGAAGTTCATTTGAGTCAATTTTTTTATAAACCGCTTTTTTTCATATTTTTATTGGGAAATTTAGTTTTTTTGTTTTCAAATAGGTTAAAAACATATTAAGAATTAATAAAATGGTACAAATTATTTAAATTTAGCCGAAAATGTTAAATCCTTTCTAGAAACATTGCGAATTCTTGAAAATATTTGATGACAAACGTTCCAGACAAGCGTTATAATGCATTAAAAATCATACAAAAGCAAGTAAGGAAAGTCTAAAGTCGGGAGGGGCCGACCATATTATACCCTGCACCATTTTGTAGATCTAAATTTTCGATATCATATCAGTCAAATTATTGGGGGCTATATATAAAGGTTTGTCCCAAATACATACATTTAAATATCACTCGATCTGGACAGAATTTGATAGACTTCTACAAAATCTATAGACTCAATATTTAAGTCGGCTAATGCACTTGGGTGGAACACAATGTTAGTAAAAAAAATATGGGAAACATTTAAATCTGAAGCAATTTTAAGGAAACTTCGCAAAAGTTTTTTATGATTTATCGCTCGATATATATGTATTAGAAGTTTAAGAAAATTAGTCATTTTTATAACTTTTTGACTAAGCAGTGGCGATTTTACAAGGAAAATGTTGGTATTTTGACCATTTTTGTCGAAATCAGAAAAACATATATATGGGAGCTATATCTAAATCTGAACCGATTTCAACCAAATTGGGCACGCATAGCTACAATGCTAATTCTACTCCCTGTGCAAAATTTCAACTAAATCGAACTTAAAAATTGGCCTCTGTGGTCATATGAGTGTAAATCGGGCGAAAGCTATATATGGGAGCTATATCTAAATCTGAACCGATTTCAATCAAATTTGACACGCATAGCTACAATGCTAAATCTACTACCTGTGCAAAATTTCAACCAAAGTGGGCCAAAACTCTGGCTATTAGAACCATATTAGTCCATATCGGGCGAAAGATATATATGGGAGCTATATCTAAATCTGAACCGATTTCAATCAAATTTTGCACACTTAACTACACTACTAATTGTACTCGTAGTACAAAATTTCAAACAAATTGGGCCAAAACTCTGACTTCTAGGACCATATTAGTCCATATCGGGCGAAAGATATATATGGGAGCTATATCTAACTCTGAATCAACTTCAACCAAATTTGGCACGCATAGCTACAATGCTAAATCTACTCCCTGTGCAAAATTTCAACCAAATTGGGCCAAAACTCTGGCTTTTAGGACCATATTAGTCCATATCGGGCGAAAGATATATATGGGAGCTATATCTAAATCTGAACCGATTTCAATCAAATTTTGAACACTTGACTATACTACTAATTGTACTCGTAGTGCAAAATTTCAACCAAATTCGGCCAAAAATCTGGCTTCTGGGGCCATGTAAGTCCATATCGGGCGAAAGATATTTATGGGAGCTATATCTAAATCTGAACCGATTTCAATCAAATTTTGCACACTTAACTATACGACTAAGTGTTATGTTTGCACAATTTCAAGCAGATCGGTATAAAACTCTGGCTGCTGGGTCCATATTAGTGCATATCGGGCGAAAGATATATATGGGAGCTATATCTAAATCTGAACCGATTTCTTCCAAAATCAATAGGGTTCTATTCTGACCCAAATTAGGGTCAAATTTGAAGGCGATTGGACTTTTTTTTGCCAAAATACCACAAAAATTCTTAATTCACATCCAAAACACTGAATTCACTTCACACCTTAAGAAGTGATGCCAATTCAGTGCAGCAGCTGTTGAAATGGTGGACATCCGTCCTATGACAATCCCATGTTAAATTCATCGCTTCTGCGTCAATTTGGCACCACTTCCGGATCCAAACTGAACATTTTCACTACTTTTTTGGCGGCGTTTTTTTGCTGGGTTCTTACCCTATTTGAAACAAAAAAAGTTAAAATCACCCATAAAAAATATGAAAAAAACGACTTAAAAAATTTGCATTAATATAACTTAAAATAAAGAACACCTTTGCACACAAAAAATTTTTTTTCTGATTCAATCACGAAATTAATTGATCCAATTAATTTTTAATTGAAATGTCTTCAATCACAGAAATGATAGTATCAATTAAAAAATTAATTGAAGGTCAATTAAAAAGTTAATTGATCCAATTAAAAAATTAATTGATACTATTATTTTTGTGATTGATTTTTGTTTCAATTAAAAAATTTGTTGAATCAATTAAATTTTTAATTGAATATTTTTTAAAACTCAATTAAAATTTTAATTGGAAAATTTTTTTGTGTGTGGGAGGAAATTTTTGGAAGTGCTTTGAATATTTCGCCCATTGTGCGAGAGAGTCAATACGGAAAATATGCGCGCGCTTTTCTGGTGATACTTTTGTTCAACATTTTTCGTTACCTCTCTTTTTTTCTTGGTCTGACAAAAATTCCCAATTTTGTTTATGGCATTTTGATTGTGTTTGCTTAGACTCTTGCAACTTTTACAATACAACGATCTATTCTCCCTTAATACGGCTTTATTTAGTTTGTCTACGTTTCTGTTTTTTGTGGTTTGAGTTTATTGTGTCTTTGTTTTGTCCATTTTATCATATAAAAAATTTTAGTCGATTTTTTTAAATCTTAATATATAATATGAACACTGCGCACGAAAATAATGATATTCTACGGTGACCATCCTGTGATGTCACTTTTGAATTGCGAAGGCTTCAATTAAACAAAACCAAAACATTCAAGAAGTGTTATTGAAATTTTTTGTTATTTTGACTAAAGAGCAACAATGAAGATTTAAGAAGCAAACTATTAAACATAAGTACAGGGTGGCCGCTATGGAACTCGTTATATTTTTAATTTTATTGTTCGATAAAATCAGTTTAGATTTGTTCCAATTGGCTAAATTTGACACGAATTATAGCCTTCCAACGACCAACGCAGCTATTACACGAAATTGGCTTTGCAGTATTTTGACCCATTCCCGGTGAAGAGTCGTCTTGAACTGATTGACACTTTTTTACTGCCAATCCTACTCTCCAAAATACCTAAGGCCCAAAAAACCAACGAATTAAGATCCGGATTTTGATCGCAATTTCACCGTATAAATAATGTGAGGACATTCTGGGCGTTCTGAGTGCGATTTTTTTTAAACCCACGGTCGATGAAAACGCGACAGCGGCGCTTAAGTTCTGGTGGCGTATAAAACGAGAAGATTTTCAACTGACCTCTTTGGCAAGTAAACCCGATTATTTTGTTTGTTCAGAAACTACTCTATGGGTAACTGAACACACACATAGAAAAAATCAAATCGTTCATGAAAGTGAATCAACGCACATGGGGTTAAAAGGAGAACAGATGGGGTCAATCTTACAATGTTATGTTAAAATGACATCATTCGTTGTCACAACAACAATCACACTGAAAAAAAAAAAAAATAGTGAATCCACCAGAAAAAAAATTTTGATTACTTTTAGAAAATTTCAATTATTTTTAGAAAATTTTAACGAAACAATATTACAAACGTTGACATCACTCCAATATCATAAAAACAAGTATATACGGGCGTAAGTTCTGCCAGGCCGAATCTTATGTCCACCATGAATTGCGTAGAAACTTCTACTAAAGACTGTCATCCATAATCGAATTACTTGGGTTGCGCTAACACTTGCCGATGGAAAGGTATCTTAAAACTTGTCAGCGTTTGTAATATTGTTTCGTCGTCTAAATTATAAGTTAGTCCATACGGGGTATATATTAAACAAAAAAGTCCGATTAAATACGTAAATAATTCAGTTTGACAAAATTTTCTAAAGAAATAAAATTTTGAAACAATTTTCTATAGAAATAAAATTTTGAAAAAATTTTCTATAGAAATTAAATTTTGACAAATTTTTCAACAGAAATTAAATTTTGGCAAATTTTTCTTTAGAAATTCAAGTTTGCAAAATTTTTCAATAGAAATAAAATTTTGGTAGATTACTTTTGGCGTTATGGACTAATTTTTGTGTGATTGGGGATTGGCTATATATAACTATAGACCGATATGGACCAATTTTGGAATGGTGGTAACGGCCATATACTAGGTTAGGTTAGGTTAGGTGGAAGCCCGATGTATCAGGTTCACTTAGACTATTTAGTCCATTGTGATACCACATTGGTGAACTTCTCTCTTATCACTGAGTGCTGCCCGATTCCATGTTAAGCTCAATGACAAGGGACCTCCTTTTTATAGCCGAGTCCGAACTGCGTTCCAAATTGCACAGAAACCACTTAGAGAAGCTTTGAAACCCTCATAAAATGTCACCAGCATTACTGAGGTGGGATAATCCACCGCTGAAAAACTTTTTGGTGTTCGGTCGAAGCAGGAATCGAACCCACGACCTTGTGTATGCAAGGCGGGCCTGCTAACCATTGCTCCACGGCCATATACTAGCCCAATGTACCAAATTTCAATCGAATCGTATAAATTTTGCTCCTCCATTAGGCTCTGGGGGTCAAATTTGGGGATTGATTTATATGGGGGCTATATATATTTATGGACCGATATGGCACAATTTTTAGCATGATTGTTGCACACTATATACTAACACAACGTACTAAATTTCAACCAGAACGGATGAAATTTTATTCTCTAAGAGGCTCCGCAAGCAGTGTTGCCAGGTGATTTTTGATTCTTCCCCCCAAATCTTAAGAAAAAAACCCCTAAATTGGTCTAAGCTTTTTTCAAAAACCCCCAAAAAATTTCAGAATATAAAAGTACAAAAAGTGGTCCCAAAATTACGTGAAAAATTCCTGTAGTGATACACTTTAAAAATTAAATTTAACACAAATATATATCCTGAAAGAAGAGTTCTTTCCTGAGAAACGAAATTTTAGAAAAACTAAGTTTTCTTTTGATGCAAATTTTGTTTTTTCGTTTGAAGTAAATAAAAAATAAAATTTGCTATTTAAGAAAATACTTTAAAACAAAAGAGATTTTCGTTTGTTTAAAATTCCATCCCTGAGGAAATTATTTTTTCTATAGATGCAATAATACAATATGTATATCAATTTAAAAAGTGGGCTTACTCCTAAAAAGCTTTCAGCTGCTAAGTTAAAATACGATTGTTTTTAATTTTGTCAAATATTAAAAGTGCCCCTTCAACAGAAGAGTTTAAAAAAGATAACGAAAATATTGCTATTTGATACTTTTTTGTATTTAGGATCTTCTTGTTGACTTTCCGCATCTTTTTTCTCATAACTCATGCTAGAATTGTTTCGAATTTGCTTGAGCATTGCTCCACTTTATAAGGTCTGAAATAATTTTTTACCCCCAAAAATCCCCCCAAATAAATTTTACCCCTAAAAATCCCCCTAAACGTGAAAAAAACCCTAAATTTGGGGGGAAAACCCATAACCTGGCAACACTGTCCGCAAGCCAAATCTGGGGCTCGTTTAAATTGGACCACGTAAAAGTGGTCCAATATGGCCCATTTGCAATACCATCCGACCTACATCAATGACAACTACTTATACCAAGTTTCAAGTCGATAGCATGTTTCGTTCGGAAGTTAGCGTGATTTCAACAGACGGACGGACGGACCGACAGACATGCTTAGCCGGCATAAGCCGGCTATCATGTAAAACCTTTTTTCGGAAGGTTCAAGTGTGGTTCATTGTTGGGTTTAATGAACTGCCTGAATTTATTCTGATAATTGGTTGATAGTTTTGCTGCAAGTAGAGGATGCTGATGGGGAATGTTGTAATTCCGAAACGTGCGTCCATCCAACCATCTTGCAGTCTATAGGGCTTTGCCCAAATAAATTTGACAAACATTCTTTTCCTCTGTTGGTTAAGCTACACTTGTAGTTTATTCAATGCGTGGTTTTAAGCTGAAATCAAAAAAGCAACAACAATAGAAAATTTTGACAACATTTTATTTCTATAAAAATGTTTGTCAAAATGTTATGACTATACAAAATTTTGTCAAGATTTTATTTCTATAGAAAATTTTGTCAAGATTTTATTGCTATAGAAAAATTTGTCAAAATTTTATCACTATACAAAATTTTGTCAAGATCTTATTTCTATAGAAAATTTTGTCAAACTGAATTATTTACGTATTTAATCGGTCTTTTTTTGTTTAATATACACCCCGTATGGACAAACTTAAAATCTAGAAGACGGTGTTAAGAAGTTTTAAGATATCTTGCCATCGGCAAGTGTTACCGCAACCCAAGTAATTCTATTGTGGATGACAGTCTTTAGTACAAGTTTCTATGAAATCCATGGTGGAGGGTACATAAGATTCGGCCTAGCCGAACTTACGGCCGTATATACTTGTTATAAGTCGCTTTTGTCATAATTATAAAATGGTACAAATAATTAAAATTTTGTCGAAAAACAAAAATCAACATCCATTCTAGAAAAATTGGGAATTTTTGAAAATAGTTGAAGTCAAACGTTTCAGACAAGCATTAGAATGCGTTACAAATCATAAAAAATTATTTTGCTAAATAAATAAATTATTTATTTAGCAAAATATCACAACATTCAATACACTGAATTCGAATCACATCTTAAGAAGTGATGCATATTCAGTGCAACGGTTGTTGAAATGGTGACATCCATGTTAAATTCAACGCTTCTTCGTCAATTTTCCACCACTTTCGGATCCAAATAGAACATTTTCTCTGCTTTTTTTGCTGGGAAGTTTGTCATTCCGTTTTTAACACATCGAAATATCGATTTCCGACTATATAAAGTATATATGTATATTCTTGATCAGAGAGAAATTCTAAGACGATATAACCATATCCGTCTGCCTGTTGTAATCACGCTACAGTCTTCAATAATGAAAACTGATAAAAACTAAATCATGCTGAAATTTTGCATAGACTCGTCTTTTGTCTTCAGGCAGGTCAAGTTCGAAAACGGGCTATAACGGTCCGACCCCCCGATTTGGGGTCTTGAGCGTCTAGACACCGCGATTTTTATCCGATTTGCCTGAAATTCAAAATCTAGAGGTATTTTTTGGTCCAAAAATTAGTGTGCCGAATATGATGTGTATCGGTCGAAAGTTTGTTATAGTCCGCTCTCCCGATTTGACTTCTTGAGCATGTAGATATCCGAATTTTTATACGATTTGCATGAAATTCAAAATTTAAAGGTATTTTGGGTCTAAAAACTAGTGTGCCGAATGTGATGTGTATCGGTCCATCGTTTGGTATAGCCCCCTTCTTGGGCATCTAAAGGGTGATACGGTAAAAATTTTGTCAATATAAACTTGACGTATTTCTTTCAATTTTGCATTTAAAAAACCTGAACACCCCTAATTTTGAAGGTGTGTGTGTAGAATGTTGCTCCTATTTTGATTTTGGAATTCACTCTTCAGTTGTCAAAATGCCGTCCAAGCAAGAAGAGCAGCGTATCAAAATTTTGCTCGCGCATCGCGAAAATCCGAGCTACTCGCACGCAAAGCTGGCAAAATCACTAAAAGTTGCCAAATCAACCGTTACAAATGTAATTAAAGTGTTTGGGGAACGTTTGTCGACAGTCAGGAAGTCTGGATCGGGGGAAATCGAAAACCGGAAGCCGCTGAGACGACAAAGGGAGTTGCCGGTAGTTTCAAGCGAAACCCTAACCTCTCTCTCCGAGATGCCGCAAATAAGCTGGGTGTATCGTTTACAACCGTGCATCGAGCCAAAAAACGAGCCGGACTATCGACTTACAAGAAGGTAGTGACTCCAAATCGCGATGATAAACAAAATACGACGGCCAAAGCGCGATCCCCAACGATGCTGACGAAGTTTGACTGCGTGGTAATGGACGACGAAACCTACGTCAAAGCCGACTTCCGGGACAGGAGTTTTATACGGCAAAAGGAAGGGGAAAGGTAGCAGATATTTTCAAGCACATAAAACTGTCAAAGTTCGCAAAGAAATATCTGGTTTGGCAAGCCATCTGTACCTGTGGCTTGAAAAGCAGCATTTTCATAGCTTCCGGGACTGTCAACCAAGAAATTTACGTGAAAGAGTGTTTGAATAAACGTCTGCTGCCTTTCCTGAAGAAACACAGTTGTTCCGTACTGTTTTGGCCGGATTTGGCATCTTGCCATTACGGTTAAAAGGCCATGGAGTGGTACGCTGCCAACAACGTGCAGGTGGTTCCCAAGGACAAGAACCCTCCCAACACGCCAGAGCTCCGCCCAATTGAGAAATACTGGGCTATTGTCAAGCGGTACCTAAAGAAGACCAAAAAAACTGCTAAGAACGAGCAGCAGTTCAAGGCAAACTGGATTTCTGCGGCGAAGAAGGTGGACAAGGTGTCTGTACAAAATCTGATGGCAGGTGTCAAGCGTGAGGCCCGGCAATTCGGATTTGGAAAAAGCGAAAGCCTATTGGTGTAATTTTTAAACACATAAATTCTTAATATTAGATTTCATGAGCCATAAATAAAATTTTAAACGATAAAAAAATAATATGCTCCATCCTTTTTAAGTACAAATATTACCGTTTTCTAAAATACGCCGAATACATTGTGATCCGATTTCAAATGCTATGTGTATATTTCCTTGAAGTTTATTTCCAATTTCCAAAACAAAAGATTTCTTCAGCCGTTTTATTGTTTAATAATAAATCGCAAAAAACAACCACCCTCAGCAAGACTTACGTAAAAACTAAAACTAAAGCATGCAAGAGCAAAACGGCGGCAAAAATTGATTGAAAAAATAAACGTCAATGCAATTGTTAGTGTGTAAGTAGGGGTGGGGTGTAAGTTGAATAGCAAGTGGTAGTCCTCAGTCGATATGGATGGGTCTTTAAAATATTAACAAGGTGTTAACATGGGACTAGTTCGTTTCTGTTTTTTTTTTATCATAAAACAAAATTAAAAACAGAAAATCAAATAAGACAAACCCCTGAATAGTCATCATAGCACACACGTTTGAACTTTCCTGGCCCAGAAACAAAGGTAAGGAACAAAAACAAGGTAATATACTACTGTGGCCAAAAAGTAAGCTGATGAATCGGTTCGTAAATTTGAAAAAAAAAAAACAAACAAAAATATTTATTCCCCTAAATCAATTAGATACTCTTGAAATTAAAATACGCTTGTATCAAAGTTTTTTTTCGAATCCTCGAAACTTGCTAAATAGTACCTTTACGGAAGAGCAATAAGTGCCTTGTTCGATTCAGGGTTTATCACCTCAATCTAGAGTTGTTTCCATGACACGCTGATGGTACCAAATTGAGTGAGTGACTCATCGAAAAAAATCATGAACGCGTGCTCATTTCAAAACGATTCGTTCATGAACAGGCGGAGTCAATCTGACAACGATTAAATGACACCATGCGTTGTCAAAACAACAACCGGCGTTCATGATCTGAAAACGTAATACTTTGTTCGCACTAGACCTGAAATCCCCGTAAACGAGGATTTTGGCCTCCTAGATCTCAATAGATTTGCAATAGACAAATATCAGCTGGCTCGTAGAGGATTTCAACAAAATCACTTTGAAAATCCCTTATACTGCCTTGTACAACTGGCAGTACTAACAAGTATAAACGGCCGTAAGTTCGGCCAGGCCGAATCTTATGTACCCTCCACCATGGATTGCGTAGAAACTTCTACGACAGAAACTTCTACACAATCGAATTACTTGGGTTGTGGTATCTTAAATCGTTTTCTAAATTGCAAGTTAGTCCACACGTGGTATATATTAGACAAAAAGGTATGTATGTCTACAAATATTTACGAATCGATATGGACTTTTGCACGGTACGTAGGGAGCCAGAATTGAAATATGGGGGTCGCTTTTATGGGGGCTATATACAATTATGAACTTGATATGGACCAATTTTTGTGTGATTGGGGATCGATTTATCTTAGGGCTATATATAACTATAGACCGATATGGACCTAGTTAGGCATGGTTGTTAGCGGCCATATATTAGCACAATGTACCAAATTTCAACTGACTCTGATGAAATTTGCTCCTAGAAGAGGCTCCAAAACCAAATCTTGGGATCGGTTTATATGGGGGCTATATATGATTATGGACTGATATGGACCACTTTTGGCATGGTTGTTAAATATCATATACTACCACCACGTATCAAATTTCAACCAGATCGGATGAATTTTGCTTCTCCACAAGGCACCGGAGGTCAAATCTGGGGAGCGGTTTATATGGGGGCTATATATAATTATGGACTGATATGAACCAATCCATGCATGGTTGTTGGATACCATATATTAACATCACGTACCAAATTGCAACCGAATCCGATGAATTTTGGTCTTCCAAGGGGCTCCGGAGGTCAAATCTGGCGATCGGTTTATATGGAGCTATATATAATTATGCACCGATTTGGACCAATTTTTGCATGGTCATTACAGACCATATACTAACACCATGTACCAAATTTCAGCCGGATAGGATGAAATTTGCTTCTCTTAGAGGTTCCGCAAGCCAAATCTGGGGATCGGTTTATATGGGGGCTATATATAATTGTAGACTGATGTGGACCAATTCTGGCATGGTTGTTAGAGATCATATACTAACACCCTATACCAAATTTCAGCCGGATCGGATGAAATTTGCTTCAATTAGAGGCTCCGCAAGCCAAATCGGGGGATCGGTTTATATGGGGGCTATATATAATTATGGACCGATGTGGACCAATTTTTGCATGGTTGTTAGAGACCATATACTAACACAATGTACCCAATTTCAGCCGGATCGGATGAAATTTGCCTCTCGTAGAGGCTCCGAAAGACAAATCGGGGGATCGGTTTATATGGGGGCTATATATAATTATGGACCGATTTGGACCAATTTTTGCATGGTTGTTAGAGACCATATACTAACACCATGTACCAAATTTCAGCCTGATCGGATGATATTTGCTTCTCTTAGAGGGTCTTCAAGCCAAATTTGGGGGTCCGTTTATATGGGGGCTATACGTAAAAGTGGACCGATATGGCCCATTTGCAATACCATCCGACCTACATCAAAAACAACTACTTGTGCCAAGTTTCAAGTCGATAGCTTGTTTCGTTCGGAAGTTAGCGTGATTTCAACAAACGGACGGACGGACGGACGGGCATGCTCAGATCGACTCAGAATTTCACCACGACCCAGAATATATATACTTTATGGGGTCTTAGAGCAATATTTCGATGTGTTACAAACGGAATGACAAAGTTAATATACCCCCCATCCTATGGTGGAGGGTATAAAAATTAGTGGTGTACACACGCTCACAAAAAATCGCTTCTGTAACATATACTCCCAAACATATTTTGCTTCAAGCATATACATTTTTGGGTATTGCCCAAACATTTATATGTTTGATCTCTTCCAATATATAATATGTTTGAAAGCATATTGGTCTAAACAATATATGTTT
This sequence comes from Haematobia irritans, assembly GCF_050003625.1. Lineage (NCBI taxonomy): Eukaryota > Metazoa > Arthropoda > Insecta > Diptera > Muscidae > Haematobia > Haematobia irritans. Next base: position 149,738,153 of record NC_134400.1, on the reverse strand, counting down.
GGGTATTCTAAGTTCCAAACATTTTGTATTTTTGTATCCAAATTCAATAATGTTGTCTTCCAAAAAACAATATGTTATTATGTGAACATATAATATGTTTGGAAGCATTTTGCACCCAAAAATATTATATGCTTAAAAAACATTCTCCCAAACAATATTGTGCTCAAAATTTTATTTATTTATTTATATATTTACAATCATAATGAATTATGAAAATAAACAGGTAATATAGGTGCTAACAACATAGGTTTTCGACCTGAATGCTCAAAATTTTGTTTCTGCTCAATTGTATATTCCCCCACATCTTTCTCACTTCCACAAGATTTTTTTTTAGTTCTTAGCACATTTTTCTGTAATACAAACATTGTAGAAGAAATTATTCAATTGTATGATTTTTTTATTTTAATTTTACCTTTTGCCGGATGGGGATTCGAACAGCGGACCACACAGTTTGTAAGGATCAAAGAAGTAGCTGATCAATTGCCCAAGGAAAAATAAAATGTTAATTTTGTAATAACAAGCAACAACCACCAATTTAATTCAATATCGCTCCCTGTTAAATAGCGCTCCAAGCTACTAAATACATATATGTTTATAGGCTATTTCTAAATTAATATATGTTTGCATCCAAGCATTATTATATTTACAAACATTTTATGTCCCAAACATAATATGTTCTAACATATTAACATATATGTCCCAAACATGTTATGCTAGTTTATGAACATTATATGCTTGCACTCAAATATATTGTGTTTAAAAATTTGTGTTCCAAACATATAATGTTTATAGCCAAACATATGAAAAACAGTCTTTTTCATCCGTGCACGTGACTCACAAAAATGTTCCTGCTTCGTGAGTCACGCTGATGGCAACGTCGTGAGTGTTCGTGAGCGTGATTAACAAACCAAATGTCATGCCTGAGCGTGAGCCACGAAAATAATTTCTTCGTGAGTGTGCGTGTGTAAAGAATTTCGGAAAAATACACCCACGAAAATAATCCAGGCCATGGACATAAAAGAGTTTAAGAGTTAAGAGTTTAATAACGCTCTCGATTTTAATCATGTTCATGTTTTCAGGCACGTTTCTAGGGTAAATTACTCATAAAACGCACCGTGCCACAAGTCATTGAGAACGATGGTAAAAATTCATGAATTGGGCTTCGAATTGCTTCCCCACCCACCGTATTCTCCAGATCTGGCCCAGCGACTTTTTCTTGTTCTCAGACCTCAAAAGGATGCTCGCAGGGAAAAAATTTGGCTGCAATGAAGAGGTGATCGCCGAAACTGAGGCCTATTTTGAGGCAAAACCGAAGCAGTACTACCAAAATGGCATCAAAAAATTGGAAGGTCGTTATAATCGTTGTATCGCTCTTGAAGGGAACTATGTTGAATAATAAAAACGAATTTTGACAACAAAAAAAATGTGTTTTTCTTTGTTAGACCGGGGACTTATCAGCCAACCTGTTCACATAATATCCAATAATATATGTGCCGCAATAACCAATAATATATGTGCTTCCTGCAAAATATGTTTGGAACATATGTTAGAGAAGCGATTTTTTTGGGGGGTGTATTAGTGTACAATTTAAGTCACACCTATAACAAAGTCTTAAAAAAATATTGCCGGTTCCCAAAGTCAAATTTAAAGTTAATACGTATGGAGACTACATCAGATTCTGAATTTACAAGAACTATTTACGTTTGGGATTCCTCTAAGGAATCTTGTGATATATGTATGAGTTGAAACCTAATCCCTGTAGCTTTAATAATGGGGTAATTATACGAATTAGTACGAGAAGTACAATCAGGAAATTTGATTCCTAGTTTCAGGCAATTTGCATGATCAGTGCGCCTTCTATCCCCCAGTGAAATTGGGATATCGGATTGGGGGTGTACCAAAAAATTGACCGATGCACATCATATTCGGCAACACCTATTTGTGGAATACATCAAAATTTCCAATTTTAGAAATATCCAATAAAACTTGTTGTGTCTAGAAAGCCTAGGAACTCAAATCGGTAGACCGATCTACCGATCTACACAAAAAAAAAAAAAAAAAGAACGTGAACTGTTTTATAGTGAGAATAAACTACGTCGTGCGAAAATTAATCTAAATTGTACTCCAACTTTTTGATATTTTCACAGAGCCTTTTTAAAACCAGGAAAATTTAATGCCTTGGTGTACTTTTCAATTACAACTCACCAAACTACACCCTCTTATAGAAGGAAAAAATTAAAGATCAAAATCATTGGCGCTAGATCATTAACATTTTAACCATCATTGTTAATATTTTTGGGAAGCGTCGTTCATATTGAACTAATGTGTACGGTCATTAAACTTTATACCCACGTTTAATTCATAAAACGTTTGAAACATACTTAACAAAAGAAAAGTTTCATTGGGATGTGGAAATTTTCAAAAAAAAAAAAAATAAAACTAAAATAAAAAAAAAAAATTTGCAATGAAAATAGGTTGAATTTAGCACTAGTTTAACTACGGATTGTTTTTCCGTGTATATGCATCCTCACACAAAAAAAAATTTTTTTTTTGATTCAATCACGAAATTCATTGATCTATTTTTTAATTAACATGTCTTCAATCACGAAAATGATAGTATCAATCACAGTTTTAATTGGACATTACAAAAATACTTGATTAAAAAATTAATTGATTTCATTAGCAAATTTCAATTAATTTTTTAATTGATTCAATTAAAACTTTAATTGATGTTGATTGCAAAACTCCCTTAAACGTAACTTCATTAAAAACGTAACTATTTTCAATTACTTTCTTAACTGACTTACCACCATAGTCAGGAAGCTCCGTTAGTGCTACGTTAGCTAACGAGCTTTTAAACCGTACTATGGACATGTGTGTCATCTTGTCTATATATTCCATATGTCAGTTAGTAGGTTAGGTTAGGTGGCAGCCCGATGTATCAGGCTCACTTAGACTATTCAGTCCATTGTGATACCACAGTGGTGAACTTCTCTCTTATCACTGAGTGCTGCCCGATTCCATGTTAAGCTCAATGACAAGGGACCTCCTTTTTGTAGCCGAGTCCGAACGGCGTTCCACATTCCAGTGAAACCACTTAGAGAAGCTTTGAAATCGGATACATATTGTGGTGTCTACATATCCAAAAATTCAAATTGGGAGGTCGATCTTTATTTGGCACACCAATAGGTGTGCCAATCTAAAATTCCTCAAGATTTCTAATTTCAGAAATATCGGATAAAACTTGTGGTGTCTAGAAGCCAAGGAAATCAAATCGGGAGATCGGTCTATATGGGGGTTATGCCAAAACGTGGACCGAAAGACACCATATCGGGCACACCTATTTGTGGAACTAGAATACTTCTAGACTTCGAATTTGAGACAAATCAGATAAAAATTGCGTTGCCCAAGAAATTAAATCGGGAGATCGATTTATATGGGGGCTACACACCATATGCGGCACACATATTTCTGGAACCTAATATACCTCGAGATTTCAGGCAAATCGAATAAAAATTGAGGTGTCTAGATTAGAGCTTCCCAATCAATTTTGTTTTAGAAATTTTTGTAGTTTTAACAGATATAAATTATATACAAAACCCGCCCAACCCAAAATGACGCTGCGCAAAAAATAGGTACCTTCGATGTTCAAATTGACAATTTAAACTACACCTTATTCCTTGCCCACATCAGTAGGTTAGAAACGTTAAAACCATTTTGTAAAAACAAAAAACAATGTTTACTAAAGGAGGAGGTATTGTGGCTAATGACAGTGCACTACTACCCCAATAAGCCTAATTAGGCACTTTTTTAACCGACAGACAAAATACTTAACATAAAAGGCTAGAATAAAAAATTGTCACAGGGACAAGACACATCCAAGCGAATTCAATGCAAAAGGCATAAAAAAAAAACAAAAATAAACTATGGCCATACAAATCATAACTTAGGTGATTGTAGAGGCCCTTGAAATAATATGGAAGCTCAATACATTCCTAAAGCTAAATTATATTTTTCAAATGATTTCCCTACATTTTCTTGAGGATTAAAGCTATTGAATTTCCAAAAAGTATCTCTCTACCCTCTACTTTGTTCCACACGCAAAGAAAAAAAACGTTTGGAAAACGTGTACCGAAAACGTTTTTCTTTTGTTTTTTGAATTTCTTCGACAATTTTAAACTTTTATCACCAAAAAAATAGGTTTGTTTCAAAATTTTTATTTTTTCAATAAAAAAAATATTTTTGAACCATCATCACAGTCCATTTCGTTTACATCAAGCACTGTTCTTTTCTGACTTTAAGTCTTTACAGTTTCATAGTAAAAATTTAATGTACATTCCTTTTCGGAATCTTCCGAACATATCTGGATTATATGTAAAAAAAAAACTTTTTGATGTTGGTCGAAGCAGGGATCTAACCCAGGACTCTTGATATGCAAGGCAGACGTACCAACCACTGATCCACGGTGCCTAAATAAATATATGTTTCTGTTAAATAAAATTTGTTTAATCGGCTCGTGGGCGCCTTAAGCTATGCTATATAAATATAACTTATATGTATAATTGTCTATTGATGACAATAACAGCTACATAGCTCATTGGATAGTGTGTTGGCTTATAAATTGCATGGTCTGCGGTTCGATTCTCCGTCTAGGCGAAAGGTAAAATTTAAAAAAATTTATTACAAAATGTATTTGTATTATAGAAAAAGGTGCTAAGAACTAAAAAACCTCGTGGAAGTGAGAAAGATGTGAGGGAAAATGCAATTAGCCAAAAAGATTGTTTTTTTTTTTTTTTAAGTTAGTCTTTATGAAATTATTTTTATATCCTGTAAAACAAAAAGTATACACTTTTCTTCAAAATAAACTTCCTTAAAGCAAATGAGAAAGAACTTGGTTTGTCTAAAATATCGTTCGGGAGAAAAGTATTATTTTTTTGCGTGCATTACATATCGGCCACCCAAAAGCTAATTTGCAAATATTTTTGTTAGACGGAGACATAAAAATTAGTACAATTTGTTCCAGTTAATGACTTTTAAAATGTTAACGATGCAGTTATCCATTGTTTGTTGTAAATACCAGAAAGAGTATTACTATTATTATGTTGTTTTTGTTTCGTGTGAAAGAAATGTACAATGAATCAGATAAATTAAATATGGCCCAAAGTAGGAATATTTTTTATTTTGTCGAAAAGTTATTGTGCAAAATTTGTACGTAATATTTGATGTATAAAAAAAAGAGGTAACATAGATTTCATGTGTGGAACAATACAATACAATTTCACCCCCCTTTTGCCTTCGTTAGTACTATACATGGAGTATCTACCTCTTTGCAATTGAATACTCATATTCATATTTCAATTCATGCTAACAATTACGGTTCGTTGTTTATGGCTAGCTGTTGGCCAATGGTGTTAAGAAAAGTGGGTGGTGGTGGGTTGTTGCTCCCTTTAGCTTCCGGTCATGAGATATGCTAATTTTCGCTTAATTTAAATACTCGTATTCATATAATGTTTTATTTTGTATTGTAGTTTTATGTTAGTGAATTGTAATCGGAATCAAAAACAAAAAATGTGGAAAAGATGACTTGTCCACATTTTTAGAAATTTGGAAAAGTCGGGATGCGACTACGGTTGCCAAAATTGGTAGATATTTTACAGTTTGGTAGAATTTTTCACGTTTAAGTAGATTTTCAAAATATTCCTCTCCAAATAAGAAGTACTAAAATTTTCTATAAAAATACAATTTTGACAACATTTTCTAAAGAAATGAAATTTTAACAAAATTTCTTATAGAAATAAAATTTTGCCAAATTGTCGATACAAAAAATGTTTACTAAAGGAGGAGGTATTGTGGCTAATGACAGTGCACTAAATTTTGACAACATTTTCTAAAGAAATGAAATTTTAACAAAATTTGCTATAGAAATAAAATTTTGACAAAATTTCCTATAGAAATAAAATTTTGACAAAATTTCCTATAGAAATAAAATTTTGAAAACATTTTCTATAGAAATAAAATTTTGACAAAATTTTCGATAAACAAAATGTTTACCAAAATTTCTATGGAAATAAAATTTTGATAACATTTTCTATACAAATAAAATTTTGACAAAAATTTCTATAGAAATAAAATTTTGAGAAAATTTTCTATAGAAATAAACTTTTGACAAAATTTTCTATAGAATTAGAATTTTTATAAAATTTTCTATAGAAATAAAATTTTAACAAAATTTCCTATAGAAATAAAATTTTGACAAAGTTTCCTATAGAAATAAAATTTTGACAACATTTCCTATAAAAATAAAATTTTGGAAACATTTTCTATAGAAATAAAATTTTGACAAAATTTTCTATCGAAATAAAATGTTGACAAAATTGTCTATAAACAAAATGTTTACCAAAATTTCTATAGAAATAAAATTTTGATAACATTTTCTATACAAATAAAATTTTGACAAAAATTTCTATAGAAATAAAATTTTGAGAAAATTTTCTATAGAAAAAAAATTTTTTGACAAATTTTACTAAAGAAATAAAATTTTGACAAATTTTACTAAAGAAATAAAATTTTGACAAATTTTACTAAAGAAATAAAATTTTGACAAATTTTACTAAAGAGATAAAATTTTGACAAATTTTACTAAAGAAATAAAATTTTGAGAACATTTTCTATAGAAATAAACTTTTGACAAAATTTTCTATAGAAAAAAAAATTGACAAATTTTACTAAAGAAATAAAATTTTTGACAAATTTTACTAAAGAAATAAAATTTTGAGAACATTTTCTATAGAAATAAACTTTTGACAACATTTTCTATAGAAAAAAAATTTATATAATTTCTATAGAAATAAACTTTTGACAACATTTTCTATAGAAAAAAAATTTATATAATTTCTATAGAAATAAAATTTTTACAAAATTTCGTATAGAAATAAAATTTTGACACAATTTTCTATAGAAATAAAATTTTGACATAATTTTCTATATGAATACAATTTCAACAAAACTTTCTATATAAATAAAATTTTAACAAAATTGTCTATAGAAATAAAATTAAAAAAAAAATTAATAGAAATAAAATTTTGAAAAAATTTTGTATAGAAATAAAATTTTGAAAAAATTTTGTATAGAAATAACATTTTTATAAAATTTTCTATAGAAATAAAATTTTGACAAAATTTTCTATATAAATAAAATTTTGACAAAATTTTCTATATAAATACAAAATCAACAAAATTTTCTATGTAAACGAAATTTTAACAAAATTTTCTATAGAAATAAAATTTTGAGAAAATTTTCTATAGATATAAACATTTGACAAAATTTTCTATAGAAATAAAATTTTTACAAAATTTCCTATAGAAATAAAATGTTGACACAATTTTCTATAGAAATAAAATTTTGACATAATTTTCTATATGAATACAATTTCAACAAAATTTTCTATATAAATAAAATTTTAACAAAATTTTCTATATAAATAAAATTTTAACACAATTTTCTATATAAATAAAATTTTAACAAAATTGTCCATAGAAATAAAATTAAAAAAAAAAATTATAGAAATAAAATTTTTTTATAATTTTCTATAGAAATAAAATTTTGACAAAATTTTCTATATAAATACAAAATCAACAAAATTTTCTATATAAATGAAATTTTAACAAAATTTTCTATAGAAATAAAATTTTGAGAAAATTTTTTATAGAAATAAACAGTTGACAAAATTTTCTATAGCAATACAATTTTGAAAACAAATTCTATAGAAATAAAATGTTGAGAAAATTTCCTATAGAAATTTTGACAACATTTTCAACATAGAAACAAAATGTTGAAAAAAAATTCTATAGAAATAAAATAAAATTTTGTAAAAATGTTCTATATAAATAAAAAAATGTTGAAAAAATTTTCTATATAAATAAAATGTTGGCAAAATTTTCTATACAAATAAAATTTTGACAGAATTTCTATATAAATACAAATTCAACAAAATTTTCTATATAAATAAAATTTTACAAAATTTCCTATATAAATAAAATTTTAACAAAATTTTCTATAGAAATAAAATTTTGAGAAAATTTTCTAGAGAAATAAACTTTTGACAAAATTTTCTATAGAAATAAAGTTTTGAGAAAATTTTGTATAGAAATAAACTTTGAGAAATTTTTCTATAAAAATAAAATTTTGAGAAAATTTTCTATAGAAATAAAATTTTGAGAAATGTTTGCTATAGAAAAATATTCATAGTAGTACCAATCTCACATTAATTAATTGTAATCGAAATCAAAAAACAAATGTGGAAAAGACGACTTTGGAACGTCGGGGTGCACCACGGGAGCCACCGTGGTGCAATGGGGTTAGCAGGCCCGCCTTGCATACACAAAGTCGTGGGTTCGATTCCTGCTTCGACCGAACACCAAATAGTTTTTCAGCGGTGGATGATCCCACCTCAGTAATGCTGGTGACATTTCTGAGGGTTTCAAAGCTTCTTTAAGTGGTTTCACTGCAATGTGGAACGCCGTTCGGATTCGGCTATAAAAAGGAGGTCCCTTGTCATTGAGCTTAACATGGAATCGGGCAGCACTCAGTGATAAGAGAGAAGTTCACCAAAGTGGTATCACAATGGACTGAATGGTCTAAGTGAGCCTGATATATCGGACTACCACCTAACCTAAACCTAAACCCATCACAGTTGTCACAATTGGTACAATTCTACCAAAAATGGTAGATATTTTACTGTTTGGTAGAATGCTTCACATTTTGGTAGATTTTCAAATTTTCCTCTCCAAATACGAGGTACTTCAATTTTCCATAGAAATAAAATTTTGACAAAATTTTCTATAACAATTAAATTTTGAAAACAAATTCTATAGAAATAAAATTTTGAGAAAATTCTCTATAGAAATAAAATTTTGAGAAAATTTAAATTTAATTTTGACAACATTTGCTATAGAAATACAATTTTCACAAAATTTTCTATAGAAATAAAATGTTGACAAAACTTTCCATCCAAATAAAATAATGACAAAATTTTCTATAGTAATAGAGTTTTGACAAAATTTTCTATAGAAATACAATTTTGACAAAATTTTCTATAGAAATAAAATTTTGACAAAATTTTCTATAGAAATAAAATTTTGACAAAATTTTCTATAGAAATAAAATTTTGTCAAAATTTTCTATAGAAATAAAATTTTGACAAAATTTTCTTTAAAACTAAAATTCTGACAAAACTTTCCATCCAAAAAAAATAATGACAAAATTTTCTGTAGAAATAACATTTTGACAAAATTTTCTATAGAAATAAAGTTTTGAGAAAATTTTCTATAGAAATAAAATTTTGACAAAATTTCCTATGGAAATTAAATTTTGACAAAATTTCCTATAGAAATGAAATTTTGACAAAATTTCCAATAAAAATAAAATTTTGACAAAATGTTTTATAAACATAAAATTTTGACAAAATTTTCTTTAAAAATAAAATTTAGAAAAAACTTCTATAGATATAAAATTTTGGCAAAAATTCCTATAGAAATGAAATTTTGGCAAAATTTTCTATAGAAATAAAATTTTGACAAAATTTTCTATATAATTAAATTTTTACAAAATTTTCTATAGAAATGACATTTTGACAAAATTTTCTATATAAATAAAATTTTGACAAAATTTTCTGTATAAATAAAATTTTGACAAAATTTTCTGTATAAATAAAATTTTGACAAAATTTTCTATAGAAATAAAATTTTGACAAAATTTTCTATAGAAATAAAATTTTGACAAAATTTTCTATAGAAATAAAATTTTGACAAAATTTTCTATAGAAATAAAATTTTTACAAAATTTTCAATAGAAATAAAATTTTGACAAAATTTTCTATTGAAATAAAATTTTTACAAAATTTTCAATAGAAATAAAATTTTGACATAATTTTCTATAGAAATAAAATTTTGACAAAATTTTCTGTACAAATAAAATTTTGACAAAATTTTCTATATAAAAAAATTTTGACAAAATTTTCTATAGAAATAAAATTTTGACAAAATTTTCTATAGAAATTACATTTTGACAAAATTTTCTATAGAAATAAAATTTTGACAAAATTTTCTATAGAAATAAAATTTTGACAAAATTTTCTATAGAAATAAAATTTTGACAAAATGTTTTATAGAACTGAAATTTTGATAAAATTTGCTATAGTAATGAAATTTTGACAAAATTTCCTTTGGAAATGAAATTAAAAAAAAAATCTATAGAAATGACACAATTTTCTATAGAAATAAAATTTTGACAGAATTTTCTATATGAATACAATTTCAACAAAATTTTCTATATAAATAAAATTTTAACAAAATTTTCTATGTAAATAAAATTTTAACACAATTTTCTATATAAATAAAATTTTAACAAAATTGTCTATAGAAATAAAATTAAAAAAAAAAAATATAGAAATAAAATTTTTATATAATTTTCTATAGAAATAAAATTTTGACAAAATTTTCTATATAAATACAAAATCAACAAAATTTTCTATATAAATGAAATTTTAACAAAATTTTCTATAGCAATACAATTTTGAAAACAAATTCTATAGAAATAAAATTTTGAGAAAATTTCCTATAGAAATTTTGACAACATTTTCAACATAGAAACAAAATGTTGAAAAAAATTCTATAGAAATAAAATAAAATTTTGAAAAAATGTTCTATATAAATAAAAAAATGTTGAAAAATTTTTCTATATAAATAAAATGTTGGCAAAATTTTCTATACAAATAAAATTTTGACAGAATTTCTATATAAATACAAATTCAACAAAATTTTCTATATAAATAAAATTTTACAAAAATTCCTATATATTACATGTTAGCCTGATACCGAAACAGGCAATTGACGTCCAAATGCATTATATCTAATTATACAATTATTATTCGAGCTTTATTTTTAAAATTTTGACAAAATTTTCTGTAGAAATAAAATTTTGACAAAATTTTCTATATAAAAAAATTTTGACAAAATTTTCTATAGAAATAAAATTTTGACAAAATTTTCTATAGAAATTACATTTTGACAAAATTTTCTATAGAAATAAAATTTTGACAAAATTTTCTATAGAAATAAAATTTAGACAAAATGTTTTATAGAACTGAAATTTTGATGAAATTTGCTATAGTAATGAAATTTTGACAAAATTTCCTTTGGAAATGAAATTAAAAAAAAAATCTATAGAAATGAAATTGTGACAATTTTTTTTTTAATTTTGACAACATTTTGTCATTCAAAACTGTGAACCCACATTTTTTCTGTGTACACCAATTAACACAGCAAACTTTCTTCCGGATTGTTTTTTGTTTTCTAAACTTCGTGATTAATTTTACATTCTTCGAATTGCCACCCGATACAAAAAAAAAAAAAACAGTAATAAATCTATTGCACATGAATTATTTATAGAGATCCACAAATACCCACAAAAAAAAAAACAGAAAACATATCTGAACAACCACAATCTATAAGAAACAGATATGTGTTTAGGTTTATTAATAAAATTTCCATCGAATAAAATTAGGTGTAAGAATTTCAACAAGTGCAAAGAATGAATTTTAAAGGCAATAAACTTTCACAGGTTTTAGGAGACACAGCATAAACAAAATAAATCCTTGCATACATAGCAATGTCTGCGTACATTTATTTATAAAGGGTGGTCATTTGGGAATGACACAAAGATTTACGATGATATAATTGAAGATACAGAATGATCAAAACATCACGTACAGAGAAAAAATTTTCACGAACATTTTTCCAATTAAAGTCTTAATTGAGTTTTAAAAAAGATTTAATTAAAATTTAATTGATTCAACAAATTTTTTAATTGAAACAAAAATCGATCACAAAAATTAATAGTATCAATTATTTTTTTAATTGACTTTTAATGAATTTTCTGTGATTGAAGACATTTCAATTGAAAAATTAATTGGATCAATTAATTTCGCGATTGAATCAGAAATATGTATTTTTTGTGTGTACCAAATTTTAATTTTTTTGTGTGCCTTTAACTGTGTGCTTGCCCTAAAGACCGCCGATGATCTTCTATCTTTCGAGTTGTTCATGCAATACAGTCTAGGTAGAGCGGATTCAGAGTAAGTTTCAATTTCTAAAATAGCTATTTATCTACTTCTCCACGAAGAAATTAATATTTGAGAAGGTAGGATTGCTCGACGCAGCCCACTTTATGTGTTATTCTCTGAAAAAAGTCCTCACCCTAAAGGTACCCACTTCTTTTCGTGTCGACTATTCTACTTTGTATTAGATCCCAAATGTTGTATAAATGTTGCTACACCAAATACCAGACAAAAATGGAAAATCTTCCGATATCTCATTCTAAATCTGTGCTGCATTGCAATTTGTGGATTTATTTTTGGAAAGTGAAAAAAACAAACCTACTCCTTATTTAAAAACAAAAATCTATGTTTCGCCTCCCCTCTGTTTATAGAAGATTTTCCATTATTACCATTGGGCTTAGATGATTTCGAGATGCACAAAGAAACTGACTGCATCGTTCATAGTAAGTTTTCACATGGATCACAATGTTCTTTCCATTGAAAAATAAAAATAAAGGCGCTGTAGAAGAATGAAAACTTTTTTTGGATCAATGCCAAAATGTGGGCAATACAGTCTTATGCTCTTTGTAGAGATAAACGAGAATGGGGTATCAAAAATTTCTCTGGTTCTCAGTTGTCAATAAATCTCCTTGCAGTTTAGCGTTTTTGTTCTTTTTTATCGTGGACAATTTCTTGAGGAAATTCTGGCTAATTTTAGATACTCTTTTGGGAAATTTATTTATAAAATGGCACGTTGTATCCCACTCTTCTTGTTATTGTCATATGTTTTGTTTTGTTTCGTTTTTTTTTAGTAGACTTAACGATATCAATTTTATAAAACATCTGGTCGAAAAAATCGATTGTCAGAGAGATATGATTAGCTATTCTTCGCTTTTGATGGACATGGGATTTGTATAACTTCTTAATACTAACAAGTGTATACGGCCGTAAGTTCGGCCAGGCCGAAGCTTATGTACCCTCCACCATGGATTGCGTAGAAACTTCAGTTTGACAAAATTTTCTATAGAAATAAAATTTTGACAAAATTTTCTATAGAAATGAAATTTTAACAAAATTTTCTATAAAAATAAAATTTTAACAAAATTTTCTATAGAATTAAAATTTTGATAAAATTTTCTATAGAAATAACATTTTGGTAGATTATTTTTGGCAACCATTATTATGAACCGATATGGACCAATTTTTGTGTGATTGAGGCTCTGCTAGATATAACTATAGACCGATATGGACCAATTTTGGAATGGTTGTTAGCGGCCATATACTAACACCATGTTCCAAATTTGAACCGGATCGGATGAATTTTGCTCCACCAAGAGGCTCCGGAGGTCAAATCTGGAGAACGTTTTATATGGAGGCTACATATAATTATGGACCGATATGGACCAATTCTGGCACGGTTGTTAGAGACTATATACTAACACCATGTTCCAAATTTCAACCGGATCGGATGAAATTTGTTTCTCTTTGAGCCTCCGCAAGCCAAATCTGGGGATCGGTTTATATGGGGGCTATATATAATTATGGACCGATATGGACCAATTCTGACACGGTTGTTAGAGACCATATACTAACACTATGTTCCAAATTTCAACCGGATCGGACGAAATTTGGATCTCTTAGAGGCTCTGCAAGCCACATCTGGGGATCGGTTTATATGGGGGCTATATATAATTATGAACCGATGTGGACCAATTCTGACACGGTTGTTAGAGACCATATACCAACATCATGCACCAAATTTCAACCAGGTCGGATGAAATTTGTTTCTCTTTGAGGCTCCGCAAGCCAAATCGGGGGATCGGTTTATATGGGGGCTATATATAATTATGAACCGATGTGGACCAATTTTCGCATGGTTGTTAGAGACCATATACCAACATCATGCACCAAATTTCAACCGGGTCGGATGAAATTTGTTTCTCTTTGAGCCTCCGCAAGCCAACTTTGGGGATCGGTTTATATGGGGGCTATATATAATTATGAACCGATATGGACCAATTCTGACACGGCTTTTAGAGACCATATACTAACATCATGCACCAAATTTCAACCGGGTCGGATGAAATTTGTTTCTCTTTGAGCCTCCGCAAGCCAAATCTGGGGATCGGTTTATATGGGGGCTATATAATTATGAACCGATATGGACCAATTTTCGCATGGTTATTTGAGACCATATACCAAAACCATGTTCTAAATTTCAGCCGGATGGGATGAAATTTGCTTCTGTTAGAGGCTCCGTAAGCCAAATCTGGGGATCGGTTTATATAGGGGCTATATATAATTATGGACCGATATCGACCAAATTTGGCATGGTTGTTAGAGACCATATACTAACACCATGTACCAAATTTCAGCCGGATCGGATGAAATATGCTTCTCTTAGAGGCTCCGCAAGACAAATCTGAGGGTCCGTTTAGTTTGGTTTGGATAGGTGGCAGCCTGATGTATCAGGCTCACTTAGACTATTCAGTCCATTGTGATACCACATTGGTGAACTTCTCTCTTATCACTGAGTGTTGCCCGATTCCATGTTAAGCTCAATGACAAGGGAGCTCCTTTTTATAGCCGAGTCCGAACGGCGTTCCACATTGCAGTGAAACCACTTAGAGAAGAAGAAATGTCACCAGCATTACTGAGGTGGGATAATCCACCGCTGAAAAACTTTTTTTGGTGTTCGGTCGAAGTAAGAATCGAACCCACGACCTTTTGTATGCAAGGCGGGCATGCTTACCATTGCACCACGGTCCGTTTATATGGGGGCTATACGTAAAAGTGGACCGATATGGCCCATTTGCAATACCACCCGACCTACATCAATAACAACTACTTGTGCCCAGTTTCAAGTCGATAGCTTGTTTCTTTCGGAAGTAAGCGTGATTTCAACAGACGGACTGACGGACGGACATGCTCAGATCGACTCAGAATTTCACCACGACCCAGAATATATATACTATATGGGGTCTTGGAGCAATATTTCGATGTGTTACAAACGGAATGACAAAGTTATTATACCCCCCATCCTATGGTGGAGGGTATAAAAATCAACCAACTATTTTTCTAATCCAAAAATTTTGAATACTATTCTTTGAAATTTGTATCCTTTCTCGAAATCTTCATCTCTGGTTTAATGTTGAAAATTTCACAGTAACTTTATTAAAAATAATTATTTTACTCAATTTATGCATACCATCGGTTTTGGTCGGTGTTTTAACCCTCTAATGCCCAAGCCCGCCTTTAGGCAGGCTTCATTTAATAAGGAAGCTTTTAGTAAAACACACCTTAAGACAACAAAAATGGGGAAATTAAAAAAAAAAAAACTTATTTGAAACTATTCAAGAGAATTTCTACCATATGCTGAACTTTACTGTATAAATTTTTCTTGCTTAGTTCTCTTGCTTTTGTGTCGTTAACATTAAAATTTAATCAGCTGGCAAAAAAATTGGGGCATTAGAGGGTTAAATTATATAGCGGGCAAAACGCTTTTTTCATGACCTTTTTAGATGTTTTTAATCATTCTTATTTTCTACTAAAATATGGTCGAAACTGCGTTTTATCTAACCCTTGCTGCCAGAATAAGGTTTTCAAGATATTTCGAAGCTGAATTTAGACATTAACAATAATTTCCGACGCTTAGTGGACCAGTTTTGTTAAAATAACCAATGAATTCGCCCAAACGTTCTTATTGGAAATTTGTTGACTCTTTTATGGTGTCCTTATCATGTTCTCATCTCATCACAATCATAATATAATATTCCCAACTTATTTTGTATGAAAGAAAAATTAAAACAAGTAAGGAAAGTCTAAAGTCGAGCGGGGGCCGTGTGTCCTGTGTCCTTAGCAATATTACATTCATCTCCTTGCTTCTTAACCAAATCGGAGATTATTGTAAATCGTTTTTCTTTGCTGACTTTTGCCTTAGATGTTTCATTGGCAGCACATTTCTTAGATGTTTCTTCACTTTCTTTATAATCTCTCGATGTGGTTATTGTGGAAGCCGATGTAGGTTGATTGCTGTCCATTTCAGCCTCACGAGTTTTATTCCCCTTTCTTGGACTAATGCGAATGACACGACTAAATTGACGATTATATTCAGCATGCTTGTCCTTTATTTCCAAAGGTGCTGAAATCAACACTGAATCATCAGTTCCAACCTCTACATCCATGTATACTACTGGAGTCTTTTTGAGATTGTTGTCCTGATAAATCATTGACGTCTGAGTGGCCATATTATTGATGCTTTTAGATGGTGTTGTGTTGGAGAATGAGAAAGAATCCTTCAAAGTTTCTTCATCATTTTTTTTCTGAATCCGAATCACTGGAGGAACACGATTCATATCGTTTTCTTTTTGGAGTTTCTACTCTTTCCCCGCTGCAATTTCCATAGCACTTCCATTGACATCGGCTATTGGCTGGACATATATGGATGTTTTTGCAAATAGTTTCGGATGGTTTTGCATTTTCTTTGTTGTGTTTTCTTTCCAAAATTTGCTTACGAAATTCCTTAAATATTCCTTTCTCTTCCAGTTTTTCGGCTTGTGCTTGATTTTCCCGCTTTGCAGCTTCATGAGCTGCTCCTATTTGAAATATGGCCCGGCTACATTCCATCTCATTTCGCCTCCACTTTTCAAATTCTTCCTGTTTTTTTTTTTCGATTCAAACTTTTCCAAGTCTTTGCGTCATGTTTCCTTAACATCACTACGTATTTTCTCAGCAATTTTTTTCGATTGCTCGCGGACCTTTCGAATAAACAATTGGTAAGGACAGTCCTATATTTTGGATTGAATGAAACAAACCTGTAACAAACGCTTTTTCCTCCTCTCTTCTTCAAATTCATTTTATGCATTTTTGCGGTTCAGCAATAATGGATTCTTTGAGCAATGTTTGGAAACAAATTTTCCATTGACTGTAATGTTGACGGACATTATTTCAAGTGCCCGGCGCTGACCAGCTTTGAGCAATTAAATCTAAATTTTGAATGTAGTGGCATTCGGGGCTGCCAATTTCAATCAATGACCGAATTGCCAATTAGCTAAAATGAACATCTTTGCCAATTACCCTAAATGAGCATCCTACTTAAATATAAATTAAGGGCGTCACAAGGTAACTGAATGGGATCGAATCAAAGTTTTACAGTGGTGATTTTCTTCCTTACAGTAATTCCGTATTCTCCGTCCATTCCAAGCAGCAATCAACACACGACTGACGCGCAAAACGAAAATCATGTGTACCTGTTTTTATAAAATTCTTTTCGCTGCAAAAAAATTAAAAAATTAAATGGTCACGAAAACATTGTACATGGTCTTTATGGCCATATAATGGTTCTAGGCATGTCTATACGTAACCTATAGAAATACTTTTTTCTCTGCAAAAAAGTAAAAAAAGTGAATGGTCAGATACATGATTTTTCCCTACCATGTAATGGTCTCAAATTCTATCATTAAAATAATAGAACATGTTTGCGGCATTTGAGAACCATTTAAATGCTTATTGCCAACATATATTTTTCTCCGCACGAAAATTATTTTTACAAAGACAAAATACATGGTATTCGCGATAATTACATACTCTATATAAGCATTAAATGGTTGCGGCAATCATGTCCAAACATGTTTTTTCTGTACGTGTAGTCTATTCCTTTACTGATTTTGTTTTTCATCAAAAAACTTTGCCAACAATGTATTGGGGATTTTTGTGGGGAATTTTAAATTAAATTGGGGATTTTTGGTGATGAAGGCGTTCCATTTTGGGGACAAGAGCCAGGAAAATACTGGCAACACTGGACGGATGTTCACCATTTCAACAGTCTTTACTTATGTCACTTCTTAAGGTGTGATCCGAATTCAGTGTTTTGGATGTGAATTAAAAAAATTTGGATATATTGCCAAATAAAATATTTGAAACAAAACATGTAAGGAAAGTCTAAAGTCGGGCGAGGCCGTTTATATTATACCCTTCATCACTGTGTAGACTAAATTGAAGTTGTGTGTAACATGTGGGTATTCTGGTCATATTTGCCCAAATCGGGATATGTGGGAGCTATATCTTATTCTTAACCGATTTTAACGAAATTTGACACACATTGCCAATATATTAATTATACCCTTAGTGCAAAATTTTAAATAAATCGGAATGAAACTTTGCCCTGCGGTGGTCATGTGAATATAAATTGGGCGTAAATTATATATGGAACCAATTTCAACCATATTTGTGTCATATAAGTGCATATCGAGCGAAAGATATATATGGAAGCTATATCTAAATCTGAAGCGATTTTGACTAACTTTGGCATGTAAAGCTAGAGTACAACTCCCTCTGCAAAATTTCACATAAGTCGGAGTAAAACTTTGGTCATAAGAATGTAAATATATGGTAAGATATATATGGGACTTTAATTCTGAACTGATTTCAGCCATATTTGGCCTTCTTGCCGATACTATTAGTTGTCCTCTTTGTGCAAAATTTGAAGCAAATAAACTTGAAACTCTGGCTTCTGGGGCCATATTAGTAATCTGAACAGATTTTGGTACAAAAATTTTTTTTCTGATTCAATCACGATCCAATTAATTATACCCTCCACCATAGGATGGGGGGTATTATATTAACTTTGTCATTCCGTTTGTAACACATCGAAATATTGATCTAAGACCCGATAAAGTATATATATTCTGGGACGTGGTGAAATTCTGAGTCGATCTGAGCATGTCCGTCCGTCTGTTGAAATCACGCTAACTTCCGAACGAAAAAAGTTATCGACTTGAAACTTGGCACAAGTAGTTGTTATTGATGTAGGTCGGATGGTATTGCAAATGGGCCATATCGGTCCACTTTTACGTATAGCCCCCATATAAACGGACTTGCGAGGCCTCTAAGAGAAGCAAATTTCATCCGATCCGGCTGAAATTTGGTACATGGTGTTAGTATATGGTCTCTAACAACCTTGCAAAAATTGGTTCACATCGGTCCATAATTATATATAGCCCCCATATAAACGGATCCCCCGATTTGGCTTTCAGAGCCTCTACGAGAAACAAATTTCATCCAAACCGGCTGAAATCTGGTACATGATGTTAGTATATGGTCTCGAATGACCATGCAAAAATTGGTCGATATATATATATATATATATATATATATATATATATATATATATATATATATATATATATATATATATATATATATATATATATATATATATATATATATATATATATATATATATATATATATATATATATATATATATATATATATATATATATATATATATATATATATATATATATATATATATATATATATATATATATATATATATATATATATATATATATATATATATATATATATATATGTCTGGAACGTTCGACATCAAAAATTTTCAAAAATTCACAATTTTTTCTAAAAAGGATTTAGCATTTTTTCGGCAAAATTTAAATAATTTGCACTATTTTTTTTAAAACCACCAACATAGAATGGTGACGGGGGTATAATAAGTTTGACATTCCGTTTGTAACACATCGATTTCCGACTATATAAAGTATATATATATTCTTGATCAGGGAGAAATTCTAAGACAATATAGCCTTGTCTATAAGACCAATCTCCCGATTTCACTCATTGGGTTTCTAGTTCTAATTTGCTTAAATAAATGGAAATAAATGGTTCTTATAAATCCAGATTCTGATATAGCCTTCATAGGTAAAATCTTTAGATTTATCCTCGGAAAGTGTACTAGTTGAACTGCTCTATTTCGGAGAATATCTGTCATCAAACCCCCTGAAATTTTACAGGAAACTATAATATTTGATTCATGGTGGTGGGTATTTAAGATTCGGCCCGGCCGAACTTACTGCTGTATACACTTGTTAATTTTTAATCTGTTTTTAACCTATTTGAAACAATAAAATTTTAAATTTCCCATTAATAATATGAAAAAAGCGAGTTATAAAACAATTGACTCAAATGAACTTCCTGTGCAGTTAAAATAAAGAACATCTTTGGGAGGACATTTTTGGAAGTGCTTTTAAAGTTGTGCGTTTAGAAGAACTTCCAATTTTTTTGCTGAGTAGCTTTGTTAATATAGCGCAAATTTAAAATGAAACCCAATAAAGGCACTATATTGAGATCATGTCTGGTGTTTGGTCTAAAATCTGAAGTGTTGTCAAATTAAGGTAAAAAAAAAACAGGAAAAACGTGATATGTTTAAGATTAAATAGGATTTGCTTTCGAACATTCGTTTGTTGTAAGCCCAAAAATGCCACAATTCTATGTCAAACAATTCTACAAATTATTATTCGCCAGACTAGGCACGCACTGCTGGTTTTTGCAGGCGTTTTTCTTTGGGTTTAGTTGTTGGCACGAGCACAAGAAGCCCAGAGGATCAGAACACTTAAAAATCAATTCTACGATCGAAATGATTCCGATGATTTTTTATATCTACTATCTAAAATGAGCCAAACCATTTGAAGTTCTAATATATCTATATAGCAAGGATCATTACTTACAAGTTCTTTTCATCACTGGTAATGGGTTGCGTTTTATATCTATCCTTCATCATATCGCGGCGAATAACGCTAGGTTTTAAAATTTTCGCTCCCATAGCTGGAGTAGCGGCAACTTCTTCTGTTTCTGTATTAGTAACATTTTGGAATGGAGATTCCCAAGATGTATTAACGGCTGATGTTGAGGGGGTGGCAGCACCTGTACTTTGATGTGTAAGAAATTTTTCCATGGACTTTATTCGATCGGCTACCGATATATTCGCTCCCGGTGTTGACGATGTCAAACTGGCCACTAAATCATCTGTATTTTCTTGTGAGGTAGCAATAGCATTAAGAGCAGCTCCCAAGTCTATCACAGGTGTTTGATCTTGACGTTCCAATGAACGTGTACGCCTTTTAAGCATATATGGTGAATTGGTTTCTCGTTCATCGTTCTGTATATCTGCGGCGATTTCGGGTCCACCAATCGAGCGACGCTTTGAAGGCGAGTCCGTTTTCAAAATTGGCCTAACCAAGGGCTCTTGATTTAACGGAGCATTCTCACCATCGGAAAATGGATCAAAATCAAATTCTTCTCGACTCGATTTTCGTGATGTCTTAAGTATGGGTTTGATTTCATGCTCATCCGAGTCCCCCGAGGATTTTTTCTTTAAAATGGGTTTTGGTGGTTTCACACAATCCTCATTGATCGATGTTTCCAATTTGAGTATGGGTTTTATATCATACTCTTCATTGCCTGGTGTATAACTGAGGTCATCGTTGAAAACGGAACTATACATAGGTTCGGTGGCCGATAATTCTGCAGCAGCTAGAATAACCGCTTGTGAGATCGATACGTGCTTAGTGCCCTGGGCACAATCCGAAGGTGTTGAAGTTGAGTCTTTTTTCTTCAATATGCTGTGAGGATGTTGAGATTCACCACCGCTTCCACCACCCATGGCTCCACCCGAAGTGGATGGGCAGCTATCGCTTTTAAAGCTATCATAGCTACTCTGTTTGAGGATTCCATGGGTACCGTGGGTGAAGGAGCAAGCTCCAATATTATTGCCATTGGCTGCAGTTTCTTCCAGCGAATTGCGCCTTGCTGACTTAATGAATATACTGCGCTCATCCGGTGAATGAGAACGTGAATAATAACGGGATTCATCGAGCGACGAGCGTTTCTTGAGAATACCCGATCGCTTTTGTTTCGAAGGAGTATCCATAACACTGGCCGAAAAGGTAACCGGAGAGGCATTGCTCGAGGCAGAGCTAGATTCACAGGCCGACAGATAGTCTTTCTTCTTTAGAATGGACACTATTTGATTGGGTGTCTGACTTAGAGTATTGTTGAGTGGATCATCAGTGCTTTTACGACGCAAAATCGGTGACAGTCTCTGTGGCTCTAGGCTGGATTCGCGTTCTATGCTACGGGCTTTTAGCATTCGTTGAGAACGCAAAATACCACCAAGCCTGGAACGATCCTTGGACTCACCACTATTCTCATCAATATGTTCCAAGGGTTCCGGTTCATAGTAGATACATTCCTCCTGATGAAACGTGGCATGTTTCCCGGCGGTGGCAGAACTTGGATTCACTTCAGATTCTTCACGCTCTTGACTGCATCGCAGACGTTTCATGCTATTTGTGAGATCAGCAATGGCACTCTCCGGCTTCTCTGATCCCTCATTGGCAATTTCGGCAATCTTTATAATTTCGGCTAGATCACTTCGGGTACGTTCATTCATTTTGCGATTCACCTCATCGGTGCGTTGTTTTCGTAGCTCACCCAAGGCTACGGTGTCAGAACGGCGACTAACCTTCGCCAAGTTTTGCGGTTTGTTGGTGCCACTGCTACTGGTGGAAGTGGACGGAGTTTCTTTCATGATTTGTTTGGGACTGGCTGTTTGGGCCCGACGACGATTAGCCATTGCATTAGCGGTGGAAGTTTGATCAAGACCTCTTCGAGCCATTTCCAAATGATACGAGAGATCGTTACGAATGGCAGGTTTGGGCGGCGATATAGCCCGTGTTTTCGAGGGTGAGGCAATTAATTCCTTTACGGCTGCAGCAGCATCTTCGGTAGGTAATAAAGTTCTGGCCATGCCCAATTCACGACGCCTCCGTCGGCGTGCGGCGGCTTCATCTGCAAAAAAGAAGATATTTGCTTAGAATTGGCTTCATGTGGTCAATGCCTATTGGGAAAGTCTTTGAGTAGAAAAAATAACGTTCATATGTACATACATGCAACACCATCACAAATTCCATAGAAATCACATCGAAAACATATATATTTCACACTCACCACATCCTGGGTTAGTATTAGACATGAGACATTATTTTTAGGGCCATTGCTATGGGAGAGTGTGAATGATTTTAAATGGAAATGTCTAAAAACAATGCTGGGTGATTTTGAAGTTTGCATTTCTTTTTCGAATAGCCCAATGGAATTCTTTCTTTTGTATTGAAGAGTTTTCCTCAAAGCCAGTCGCCCAAAGACTAAAACTTACTAAAATGGGGAAATGTTGTCATACCAATCAAACCAGTCAATTTGATTATGGAGAATAAGCACAATTAAAATATACTTTGATTTTTGTTTTTGTTTTTTTTTTTTGCAAATTGGTTGCATGTTTATCTACATTCGATTGTCTTGACTACTATCTTGGAGCTTGGGAGGTTTTTTTGTTTTGTTTAGGGTGGGCGTTATCCAATTAAATTTATGGTTAAATAATTGAGTTAAGCCAAGCGTTAAGACATAATATTTGTTAATTTTTTTTCTACATTTTGGTTCATGCTCTTTCGATTCCATAGCTAGGGAAATTAAACTGGTAACACCCATTTGGTTTGCAATGTAAAATCTTGTAGGCTGCTTTTCAGTTCATATATCTATCCATGGTGATATAATGCGCTTCACTTAGGACAATGATGGTGATTGTTGTCTTTCAGCAAATCACCCATGACATGAGGAATTTTGAATATTTCTGCTAATGTTGGTTTAATATACATTTCAGTTTTCATTCCAATGGTTGTTGCCCATAGCTAAATCATATATCAGTCAACCGTAAAGTATGAATTTTGTAATTTGTCATTGGAAAGGCAAATCAGATGAAAAACATTATGCACAAAAACTAATTATTAAAATTTAAAATTTAAGTTCTAACTACAAGTCCGCAATGGTGATTCTTGGTAATGGATTACGTTGTGAAAAGTGAAAGGTTGCTATATATGTATGTGTCCTTAACCGGGCCACACTCTACGGGAAATTTATGCAAATTGCCACAGACGGACTTAAATACAGGACTGATACCGGCGATTCACTTTGTCGCAATTTTTAAATAGTCAGATAATTTATTATGTTTTTTTTTATTTCTGGTGTAATTCGGATGCTCAAACTTAACTTTTCTTGTAACAAAATTATGATGTTTTCGTCCCCAAAAATCCCCAATCTAAAATTAAATTCCCCACAAAAATGCCCAATACATTTTTGACAAGATTTTTTATTTTTATTTTTTAAAGCAAAAGACTCTGCTGTAGAAAATCAGTAATAAATTAATTTAATTATAATTTTGTCAAATCAAGCAAGCTGTAATAATATCAAGATTTCGAACCACAACACCAAGAGACTGGTGATCGTCTTCAAATGCTCGAGATATGAAAATGGGAGTTCGGTCATCTTGTATTTATGAACGAAACTTTACTTCTAAATATTCAAGTAGTAATATCGGGTGCTAGACACGTTGCCAAAATTGGTAGAATTCTACAAGAAATGGTAGATTTTGAGGAAATTTTCTATATAGAAATACAATTTTGATAAAGTTTTCTCCATAGGAATAACATTTGTACAAAATATTCTATAGAAATAAATTTAAGACAAAATATTCTATACAAATAAAATGTTGACACAATTTTCTATAGAAATAAAATTTTCTAAAGAAATATTTTGACAAAATTTTCTATAAAAATAAAATTTTGACAAAATTTTCTATAGAAATAAAAGTTTGACAAAATTTTCTACAGAAATAAAATTTTGACAAAATTTTGTAAGAAATACAATTTTGACAAAATTTTCTATAGAAATAACATTTTGACAATATTTTTTATAGAAATAGAATTTTGACGAAATTATATTTCTATAGAAGTAAAATTTTGACAAAATTTTCTACAGAAATAAAATTTTGACAAGATTTTCTAAACAATAAAATTTTGACAAAATTTTTTAAGATATAAAATTTTGACAAAATTTTCTATAGAAATAAAATTTTGATAAAATTTTCTAAAGAAATAAAATTTTGACAAAATTTTCTATAGAAATAAAATTTTGATAAAATGTTGACAAACTTTTTTATAGAAATAAAATTTTCATAAAATTTTCTAAAGAAATAATACCTTGACAAAATTTTCTATAAAAATACAATTTTGACAAAATTTTCTATAAAAATAAAATTGTGACAAAATTTTCTATAGAAATAAAATTTGGACAAAATTTTCTATACAAATAAAATTTTACAAAATTTTCTATACAAATAACATTTTCATAAAGATTTCTAAAGAAATAAGATTTTGACAAAATTTTCTATAAAAATAAAATTTTACCAAAATTTTCTATAAGAATAAAATGTTGACAACATTTTCAATAGAAATAAACATTTTACAAAATTTTCTATAGAAATAAAATGTTCGCAAAGTTTTCTATAGAAATAAAATGTTCACAAAGTTTGAAGAAATGAAATTTTGACAATATTTTCTATAGAAATAAAATTTTGACAAAAATTTTTATAGAAATAAAATTTTGAAAAAATTTTCTATAGAAATAAAATTTTGACAAAATTTTCTATAAAAAAAATTTACAAAATTTTCTATAGAAATAAAAATTTAACAAAATATCCTATAGAAATAAAATTTTGATAAAATTTTCTATAAAAATACAATTTTGACAACATTTTCTATAAAAATAAAATTTTGACAAAATTTTCTATAGAAATAAAATTTTGACAAAACTTTCTATAGAAATAAAATTTTGACAAAATTTTCTATAGAAATAAAATTTTTGACAAAAATTTCTATAGAAATAAAATTTTAACAAAATTTTCTATAAAAATAAAATGTTGACAAAATTTTCTATAAAAATAAAATTTTAACAAAAGTTTCTATAGAAATAAAATTTTGACAAAATTTTCTACAGAAATAAAATTTTGACAAAATTTTCTATAGAAACAAAATTTTGACAAAATTTTCTATAGAAATAAAATTTTCATAAAATTTTCTTAAGAAATAAGATTTTAACAAAATTTTCTATAAAAATAAAATTTTGACAAAATTTTCTATAGAAATAACATTTTGACAAAAATTTCTATAGAAATAAAATTTTAACAAAATTTTCTATAAAAATAAAATGTTGACAAAATGTTCAATAGAAATAAAATTTTGACAAAATTTTCTATAGAAATAAAATTTTGACAAAGTTTTCATAAAATTTTCTAAAGAAATAAGATTTTGACAAAATTCTCTATAAAACTAAAGTTTTGACCAAATTTTCTATAGACATAAAATTTTTGACAAACATTTCTATAGAAATAAAATTTTAACAAAATTTTCTATAAAAATAAAATGTTGACAAAATTTTCAATAGAAATAAAAATTTCACAAAATTTTCTATAGAAATAAGATTTTCTCAAAGTTTTCTAAAGACATGAAATTTTTACAATATTTTCTATAGAAATAAAATTTTGACAAAATTTTCTATAGAAATAAAATGTTGACAACATTTTCTAAGAAATAAAATTTTAACAAAATTTTCTATAGAAATAAAATTTTAACAAAATTTCCTATAGAAATAAAGTTTTAACAAAATTTCCAATATTTTGCATGGTGGTTAGAGGGCAGATACGGAAACCGTATGTAGAAATCGAATGAAGTCGGTTTTTTGTGAAAAATTTGGTTTTTGAGTTTTGGACATTTTGACAACTTTTTAAAGTAGACTTTCCGACTTAATAAATTGTTTAAGCTGCAGTCCCTTTTAAACTAATTTTTAGAATAAATAAATCTATTGAAACGTTAGAAATATTTGGGATATTAATTTGAATCAAATGTTGACTTTACGAATTTTGGAAAGTTATAAAAAGTCGATTTATCCACTTTTAAAGCTAATAAAAAACTCTACTTTCCGACTCACAATACGAGCATCAAAATCGAAACTCAATTATGACCTAGGGATTCTAATCAGAATCAAAAAGAAAGATTAAAAACTTTGGATCGATGTAAATGTTTAGGTATGTATCTCTTTGAAACCGAATATTAAAATAAACGATATCGTCTGCAGATACTCTAATAGTTACCATAGAAACTTTTATCCAATATCGGATTTTTACGTTTTCGAGTTTTTCAAAATTTTGAAAATAAATGATATCGTTCATAGTTACTTGCAGAGTTACCATAATAATATTTGCAAGAAATTTACACAAAAAATCTACCAAATTAAAAAAAATATATATTTTGAAGTTTGGTTCAATCAAACTTTTGGTTAGTGTGAAAAAATAATGTTTTATCTTTTTTTTCAATATTTGCAATATTATATATTATTTTAAATGTTTTACTGATTTTACTTTGCACCAACAAGGGAAATTACTACAACAAAAAGGATAACTTACTCACATATATCTATAGAAACTTTTCTCAAACTTTTATTTCTATGGAAATTTTTCTCAAAATTTTATTTCTATAGAAAATTTTGTCAAAATTTTATTTCTATAGAAAATTTTGTCAAAATTTTATTTCTATAGAAAATTTTGTCAACATTTTATTTCTACAGAAAATTTTGTCAAAATTTTATTTCTATAGAAAATTTTGTCAACATTTTATTTCTATAGAAAATTTTGTCAAAATTTTATTTCTATAGAAAACTTTGTCAAAATTTTCATTCTATGGAAGTTTTTCTCAAAATTGTATTTCTGTAGAAAAAATTGTCAAAATTTTTTATATCTATAGAAAATTTTGTCAAAATTTTATTTCTATAGAAAATTTTGTGAAAATTTTATTTCTATAGAAAATTTTGTAAAAATTTTATTTCTACAGAAAATTTTGTCAAAATTTTATTTCCACAGAAAATTTTGTCAAAATTTTATTTCTACAGAAAATTTTGTCAAAATTGTATTTCTATAGAAAATTTTGTCAAAATTTTATTTCTATAGAAAATTTTGTCAAAACTTTATTTCTTTAGAAAATTTTGTCAAAACTTTATTTCTATGGAAGTTTTTGTCAAAATTTTATTTCTATAGAAAAATTTTGTCAAAATTTTATTTCTATAGAAAAATTTGTCAAAATTTTATTTCTATAGAAAAATTTTGTCAAAATTTTATTTCTATAGAAAATTTTGTCAAATTTTTATTTTTATAGAAAATCTTGTCAAAATTTTATTTCTATAGAAAATTTCGTGAAATTTTATTTCTTAGAAAATTTCGTGAAAATTTTATTTCTATAGAAAAATTTTGTCAAAATTGTATTTCTGTAGAAAAATTTGTCAACATTTTACTTCTATAGAAAAATTTTGTCAAAATTGTATTTCTATAGAAAATTTTGTCAAATTTTTATTTTTATAGAAAATCTTGTCAAAATTTTATTTCTATAGAAACATTTTGTCATAATTTTATTTCTATAGAAAATTTTGTCAAAATTTTATTTCTATAGAAAATTTTGTGAAAATTTTATTTCTATAGAAAATTTCGTGAAAATTTTATTTCTATGGAAAAATTTTGTCAAAATTTTATTTCTATAGAAACTTTTGTCAAAATTTTATTTCTATAGAAAATTTTGTCAAAATTTAATTTCTATAGAAAATGTTGTTAAAATTTTATTTGTATAGAAAATGTCAAAATTTTAGTTCTATAGCAAATATTTTAATACTTTTATTTCTACAGAAAATTTATCAAAATTTTATTTCTATAGAATATTTTCTAAACATTTTATTTCTATAGTAAATTTTCTTAAAATTTTATTTCTATAGAAAATTTCTTCAAAATATTATTTCTATAGAAAAAATTATTTCTATAAATTTTTTGTCAAAATATTAAGAATTCTACCAATACGCCAAAATGTAAAAATTCTAACATCTTTGTAAGGATTCTACCAATTATGGCAACCGAGATCACATTCCATTTTTTAATCAAATGTTTTCTTTTCGACTTTTTAGTTAAAAGACGATTTTGATCACATGAAAGATCGGCTATTTTTGAATCAATTTTCTAAAATATCAAAAATCGATTCGTCGTATTTGAAGATTACAAGGTCACACAAAGCCGATAAGGCAAATTTTAAGATTATTTCAATATGTATCGCTTGTTCGATCGACCGATGGTCACTGTTTTGCATTTCAACTATAAAATACTGTTATGGTCCGTTTGTTATCTTCCAATTAGTACCTAACCGGAGGATAAACCACAATGCATTGAACCAGCTTTCCCTTCGAGTTACTAGAGATAGTTGACCCTTTACCAATTACTCTAATAGTCCGTTGCTGTAGAATAATATCCTTTCCAGATAAGTCCTGCGTTAACTTACCACTATCTGGAATAGCTTCTTCGGTTTGTGAACGATTCAAATTTGATTTACGTTTCGATGATTTATCGCGCTCTTCCAGACGACGTGGCGAACGATCATTCTAAATTTTTGCAAAATAAAAAAAATCATTAGCTTCAATAGCAACGAAAGTATTTGATGTACTTACATTTCGACTTCTATGCACTGGACTCAATTCCAAGGATGGCTGATCATTACTGGGTGCCAAACTAGAAGATGATGACCTTCTGGTGTCATTGTGCATAGTTGAACAACGCGGACGCAGTAACGAGCCATCTATGGGCAAATCATGAATTTCCATAAAATCATCATCAATGTCATCCACCAAAACAGTGGCGGGTGCTATAGGAGAAGATGCCGTTGCTATTGTTGGTGATGGCTGTTGGCCATTACTTTGCTGTTTCCGTGGTGATTTAGGTGATGGGGGAACTTTTACAGTACATTCTACTGATGGTGTGATTTTGGAGTGTTTCGGAGATTTGGGTGAATTGGCATTGGAGCGCATACTATTCGCTCTAGATGCAGTGCAATGCATTTCATTCAAATTCTGTTTCATTGACACCGAAACAGAGGGTATCAATTTCTTTGAACGGCCACTGGGCGAAGAACAACTGGAAGAGGACGATGGCATTGGGGCTTTTGTGTTTTCACCCTCTGAACTTATGGGAGACTTGTTGCTAGATTGATTATTATCACAGGAAGAATTTGGTCGTTGAGCTGGACTCTTGGGTGATGTGGGAGAGGTATGAAGTTGTTGTTGCTGTCTATTTTCTTCGCCTTTTTTCTTATCTATGATAATGAATGAATGGGAGACAAAAAAGAGAGAGAGGAAAGGGAAAATGCGGTTAGTGTTAGTTACTGATTGTTAGAAGCATATGATCATGAATCTAAGGGGGAAATTATTTTAAAATTAAATTAGGATTATTCGCAACAACAAAACAACAACAGGGTATTTGTTAGTAGTTAAAGCAAGGAACTGCCTGCCAAAATTGTTGAACATATAAAACTCGCTTAATGGGATATTCAAAAATATAATTATGTTGAAAGACTTCTTCAATTGAAAAATATGTACAAATAAATACTAAGAAATGTTTTAGCATTCTTTCCGCCGTTTTGAAGGCCTCCATAAACATACAAGTGTAGAATTTATGAACATGATGCATTAAATGAAATTAAAGTGTTAAATTTAATTTTACCCTGATATTAGGATTTTTCCTGGGATCCCGTTCTTGGGAATTCCCGAGATTTTACCATCTCAGAAAAAAATACTTCAGCAGTAAGAGTTTAGCTGTGCTTTTTGGTATACAATAAAGTAGGCAGTGCATCCACACTGCATGTATCGGTGGCAATAACGTGAACGAGTAATCAAACTAGAGTACATGGACGAAAAAGACTGTTTTTCATATGTTTGGGTGTAAACATTATATGTTTGGAACTAAACTTTTTTAACACAATATTTTTAAGTGCAAGTATATAATGTTCCGTGTATGTTGTGTTCTATATCATTAAAAGTTATCTTTTTTCTGTTTTCTCATATTTTTGAATATACTTTTTTATTTCATATTCTTTTTATTTCTTTTGCTCTATGAAAATCTTTGTTTGATTTGTATAATATTGTTTTTTTTTTTTTTATTTTAATTTAATTTAACTTTATTTGTATTTTTTTTTTTGTGAATAGTACTGCTGAAATGTCTTTAAGAAATGATAGTCTCAATCGCCAAAGTCAATTAATAAATTTATTGATCTAATTCATTTTTGTGATTGATTAATTGGAAAAATTTCGGTGATATTTTTTTCTATGCTGTTGCTTTTAGGGATTTTGGGGTCTCATAGACTTTACATTTATGTTGAAATGTTGAGCAGTAAGGCTTTGGGGAAAAAAAAACAAGTATATACGGCTATTAAAGACGGTCATCCACAATTATATTGCTTGGGTTGCGGCCGATGCGATGCGGGATATATAGTAGACAAAAGAAAGGTTGATTAAATACGTATATATTCAGTTCTTGACCAGTATATAGGGAAGTGCGGTAATTATAGAGCCAGAATTGAAATATGGGGGTCGCTTTATTGGGGGGCTATATACAATTATGAACACGAGTCTACCAAAAATGGCAGTTTTTTTTTAATGTTTGGTGGAATTCTTAATGTTTTGGAAGATTTTGCAAAATATTCCGAAATACTCCAACTATGAACTACTTCATAAATTTTCTATAGAAATAACATTTTGACAAAATTTTCTACAGAAATAAAATTCTGACAAAATTTTCTATAGAAATAAATTTTTGACAAAATTTTCTATAGAAATTATATTTTGACAAAATTTCCTAAAGACATAAAATGTTGAAAAAAAAAATTGCTATAGAAATATACAATTTTGACAAAATTTTCTATGGCAATAACATTTTGGTAGATTATTCTTGGCTCGAGTGGCAATCGTGATTTTTCTGTGATTGGGGATCGGTTTATTTGGGGGTTATATATAATTATGAACCGATATGGACCACTTTTTGCATGGTTGTTAGAGACCATATACTAACACCACGTACCAAATTTCAACCGGATCGGATGAAATTTGCTTCTCGTAGAGGCTCCGCAACCCAAATCTGCGGATCGGTTTATATTAGAGCTATATATAATTATGGACCGATATGGACCAATTTTTGCATGGTTCTTAGAGACCATATACCAACACCATGTACCAAATTTCAACCGGATCGGATGAAATTTGCTTCTCTGAGAGGCTCCGCAAGCCAAATCTGGGGTTCGGTTTATATGTGGGCTATACGTAAATGTGGTCCGATAAGGTCCATTTGCAATACCATCCGACCTACATTAATAACAACTACTTATGCCAAGTTTCAAGTCGACAGCTTGTATCGTTCGGAAGTTAGCGTGATTTCAACAGACGGACGGACATGCTTAGATCGACTCAGAATTTCACCACGACCCAGAATATGTATACTTTATGGGGTCTTAGAGCAATATTTCGATGTGTTACAAACAGAATGACAAAGTTAGATTCTTTTCCACAAAAGATGCCCGAAGATAGCATTAATTTTTTATTGTTTGAATGTCAGATAAATCGGCGTTTGTACACCCTAACAAAGTGAACCCGCCATGAAAGAAAATGTAGGTTTATTTTAGAAAAATTTAACTAAAATAGTTTTCTAATTGCAAAATGTTAGTTTATACTTTTCGTCAAATTGAAGAAAATTTATTAAAAATAATAAAAATTCTTTAGTTGTTTGAGAAAAAATAGCACAGAATAGCACCCTATTGATTTTGAAAGAAATCTACTAACACGAATTTCAGACTGTATCACCTATTTTTATACACTAAACCACATAGTGGTCAGGGTATAATAAGTTTGATCGGCCAAAAAATGTGCCTACCAGAAATATTGATTTTAGACCCCATAAAATATATACCAATCGACTCAGAATCACCTCCTGAGTCGATCTAGCGCTTGGTGTCCGTCCGTCCGTACGTCCGTCTGTCCGTGTATTTGTTGTTCACAGGATTCCGGTCGCAATTATTAACCGATTTTGATGAAATTTGGTACAGGGAGGTTTTTGGGCACAAGGAACGAACGGTATTGAATTTGGAAGAAATCGGATCAAATTTAGATATAGCTCCCATATATATATGTATTGCCCGATTTCGACAAATGGGGTCACGTTGCGCGTTTTTTTTTCCAACGGATCGTCACCAAATTTGGCAAAAGGTAATATATCGCCCTTCAAGTCTGCAAAATTTCAACCAAATCGGTTCAGATTTAGATATAGCTCTCATATATATGTATCGCCCGAATTTCTCAAATTTGGCCACAAAACCTTTATTTATCAACCGATCTTACCCAAATTTGGCTAAATGTAGTCTTCTATAGCTCTAACTATATGTGCAAAAAATCATTGAAATCGGTCCAGATTTAGCTATAGCTCCCATATATATGTACCGCCCGATTTTTCTAAATTTGGCCATAAAACCCTTATTTATCAACCGATCTTACCCAAATTTGGCTAAATGTAGTCTTCTACAGCACTAACTATATGTGCAAAAAATCATCGAAATCGGTTCAGGTTTAGATATAGCTCCCATATATATATATGTATAACCCGATTTTCCCAAATTTGGCCATAGATCCCTTATTTATTAACCGATCTTACTAAAAGTTGGCTAGATCCAGGCCTCTATAGTACTAACTATATGTGCAAAATTTCATCGAAATCGGTTCAGATGTAGATATAGCTCACATATATGTATCACCCGATTTTGAAAAATTCGCCCCTAATAACCTTATGTTTGACAATACAGGCCTTATTTCTTAACTGATCTTACTCAAATCTTGCACAAGGTAACCTTTTGTGGTATTAATTAAAACTGCAAAATATTATGCAAATTGGTTCAGATTTAGATATAGCTTCCATATATATGTATAGCCCGAATTTCCCAAATTTGGCCATAGTACTCTTATTTATTAACCAATGTTACTCAAATTTCAAATTTTGATGTACTAACCGATCGTACTTATACGTACTTGTAGCTCTTACATAAGAATATTGCTCGATTTTTACAAATTTGTATTTATTACCCACACTAATTTAACGATTTTCTCTTTTTTAATAATGGGCTCAATATTAGTGGCATACTAACTCCGTAAGTGCAATATCAACACAGTCAGTGTTGCTAGAAGTAGGGGAAATTCCCTATATGTAGGGTTTTTCTAATATTTAGCGTCTTGTAGGAACGTAGGGCCACAATATAGGACATTTTCACTCAACACAATTTGCAATAATTTTTACATTTTGGTGGCTCTAGAGGAGGAAATTAGAAGCCGGCAAGGCTTGATCTTTAACAAGGTGTGGTAAACTTTATTCATGTAGAAAATTTTGTCAACATTTTATTTCTATAGAACATTTTGTCAAAATTGTATTTCTATAGATGTTTTTTTTTCTAAATATTATTTTTATAAAAAAATTTCTCAAAATTTTATTTCTGTGGAATTTTTTCTCAAAATTTTATTTCTATAGAATTTATTGCCAAAATTTTATTTCTAGAGAAAAATTTCTCACAAAAATTTGTTTATAGAAACTTTTTCCAAAATTTTATTTTTATAGAGATTTAACAAAAAAGATTACTAATTTGGGTAGAATTCTACCAACTGTGGCAACCGTGGTGGTAATACAAATGTATATTCTAAGTTATATACGTTGCATATTCATGTTTTAAGATAATAAAGTACTTAGAACCATTTTTGTTTTGTAATTTTTTTTAAATTTAACGAAAAATATAGTAGGGAAAATTGTTTGGGAATGTATGGGAAAGTAGGGAACTTTTTTGTCCTTGTAGGGTAAACCGAACATTTTCCTTGGCAACGTTGACTATGAGCAATAGTCAGATTGACACAAAGCACCCATAGACATGTACCCCTTATTTTTCTTATATATGCAATTACGGTTTATCTCCCAGACCTATATGTTATCCCCCAAAAGCTTATGATTACTAATTCTGTAATGGTGGTTTAGGGTATGATATAGTCGGCCCCGCCCGACTTTCTACTTTACTTACTTGTTAATAATCACCTCGGTTCAGATTTTCTATACAGTTGATATCGGTTCAGATTTATATATGTCTTTCGCCCGATATGCATTTATTATATGGCCCCAGAAGCCAGAGTTTTGGTCTGATTTATGTGGAACTTTTCATAGGAAGTAGAATTAACGTTCTTCGTTATAACGAATAGTTATAATAGAAACAATTTCGTTATATCAACGAAATGTGTCGTTAAAAGTCAGCCAATGAAACAATACGTTAATACAACGAATTTGTTCGTTAATATAACGTAACTTTTCGTACTATTAACGAATATTTTCATTGTAACAATGAAAATTTTTCGTTGGCTGACTTTTAATGATATTTTCTGTGTGTGTATACATGCGAATTTTAGTTGCCATCGGTTGATAATTAGATATACTTCCCATATATATATCTTTCATCCTATTTGCACTCGTATGACAACAGAGGTCAAAGTTGTAATTCGATTTACGTGAAATTTTATGCATGTAAGATTTGGTTGAAATCGGGTTTCGATATAGCTTCCATATATATATTTTTCTGATTTGGCCAAAAATGGGCTGAATATCCACATTTACCGTATAAAATCGCCACTGCTAAGTCGTTGTAAAAATGACTCCAACTTGCCTATATTTCTAATACGTATCTATCAACATTGGTTCAGATTTAAATACTTCCGATACATTTTTACTAATATTGTATTCCACCCCAGAACATTAGCCGCCTTAAATTTTAAGTCTATAGATTTTTAGACGTCTAACAAATTTTATCCAGATCGATGTATATGGGAACATATTTGACGGAGTTGTGGGTGAGAGCAATGAGTGTCAAAAAATCATCGTTAATTGAATTAATCGTGAAATGCAATTTAGTTAAATTTTCGAACGAGATAGTTAACCCTCTAATGCCCAAGCCCGCCTCTAGGCGGTCTTCATATAATAAGGAAGCTTTTAGTAAAACACACCTTAAGACAACAAAAATGGGCAAAATAAAAAGAAAACTTATTTGATACTATTCAAGAGGCTTTGCAGCATATGCTGAATTTTACGGTATAGATTTTTCTTGCTTAGTTCTCTTGCTTTTGGGCCGTTGACATTGAAAATGTAATCAGCTGGCAAAAAAATTGGGGCATTAGATGGTTAATTTTCTTTTTATGGGAAAATATTGATGAAATTTTTTATGTGTTAAAAAATAAAATAAAATTCTTAATTTTAAAATATTTACTAACGGGAAAGTAGATTTTTTTTTGGAACGATGCCCTTTTTTCTGTGGACACCAGTAATTAAAGGATTAATTGCAATTGCTTTAACGATAATATCAATCACTGATATCGAATTGAACAAATAAACATATAATTATTACAACTATTTTTGTTTGTTGGTATTCGAATAAATATTTAATAGAAATAATTAATATTTATGGAATAGATTGTTTTTAAATTTAATTACGATTTTAATTGAAAATATTTTACTTGAAAAATTTTTATGTGTACAAAAAAAACTCTTCACTAACGGCATAATAATTATATTACATTTTTCGAATATTTTAAAAAACTGTTAACACTGTCGAAATTAAGATAATTATCGTAATCTATCCATATATACCTATTTTTGTTAGCAAATTAGTTTTTTTTTTCCACAAAATTTCACCAGAATATCCCAAATACAAAAAAATCAGTTAATATATTTTTGTTGAATTTTTATTTAGCAATCATTAGTAGCAAGGGTGATTATTAAAAATAGATAATAAAGTCTAAGACTTATGTACACTGTTAGAAAAAATATGTAACAGATTGAACTGTTAGAAATTAATAGGATCGAAGGGGAAACTTCATGTCAGCAACTAAACTATTTCAATAAATTAATTCCATCTCATCATCACCTAATGGTATTTCAGATATTAGATTGGGTTATTAGTTCCAAATAAAAAAAGGAAAACAAGAGTGCTAGACTTGCAACTCACCCAGTGCTGCGGCACGTAAACGTGTGGTTTTCGTTGTACGCACTAACTGCACTGACATTGGACTATAATTGAGCGTGGCCGTAGAGGAGTCGGACGATGGACGTATTGTATTGTTGGAACGGGCAAAACAGCAACCCTGTATGGGGCTATGTTTTCCTGGTGAACAGTTCTGTTGCTGATGCGGATGTGGCGATTCGGGCCACGATTGAAATTTTGCTTCATATGGATAAAGTGATAGGGGTGGTGTTGCATGTGATAACATGATAGTGTGGGTGCAAGCATTAGTATTAGTTGGCGGTGCTTTACCAGCTGGTGGTATTAGGAGCGGTGATAGAGGGCATTTCCGATTTTTGGGTAATACACAATTCTCTGATTGCTTACGTTGCTTAAGCACTGACGAAGTCGTGGGCGTGGCATAGTTACAACCCACATTCGGAGTATTATTGAAGCATGAGACAAATGTTGGTGCTTGATGCTTTTTACTGGGTGATAGTGATGGACCCGTGTATTTACAAGCAAGCTGGTTTTCACAATGATGATTCTGATGTTGATGGTCATCCATAGCATTATCGAATTGTGTATTTTCAGTACTAGCAAGGTTCACTGAATTAAGATCAGTTGTTAGAGAGGACCGGGAAGCTAAAGAAATTCATCGTTGAATTAATTATAATTTATAAATTATTATTTGTTTTGTTTTTCTTTTCTTCTTTCATAACTATACAATAAAGGTAGATCAATTATTTTGAGGATATTTGCATAAATTGCAGCAATGACAAAATGCTTTGTATTGTAAATGTTGATCAACTATTAAGTAAAAAATCAACAAGAATATAAAATTACCTCGAAATAAAATAAATAACAAAAATAATATTTAGAAATTGTAGTTAGAAGTTCGAATAGCATTTAAGATCAAGCCTTTATTTCTAAAATGTATTGTATATAAAATTATGTATTCATTGCATTGACAAAAAACGAACACCTTACTCTATATGAATAAACATTTTTTTTTAATTTTATTTTACATAGTTGGAAAAGATATTGTAAAAATAACAAAATTATCATAATAGATTTTAACAATCAAAACTAGCCGTCTTGTTTCTTGGATATTGATGTCTGATGAATGAAATATGGTTCAGAAATAGAATGACTAGAGTTAATCACAGAAATTATAGTATCAATTACTAACGACAACTAAGAAAATTTAACTGGAGTAATTAAACAGTAAGTGATGCAATTATATTTTAGCAAATGTATAGAAAATGTTGTCAAAAATTTATTTCTATCGGATATTTTGTCAAAATTTTATTTCTATGGAATATTTTGTCAAAAATTTATTTCTATATTTTGTTAAAATTTTATTTCCATAGAAATTTTGTCAATTTTTTTTTCTATAGAAAATTTAGTTAAAATTTTATTTCTATAGAAAATTTTGTTAAAATTTTATTTCCACAGAAAATTTTGTCAAAATTTTATTTCTTTAGAAAATTTTGTTAAAATTTTATTTCTACAAAAGTTTTCTCACAATTTTATTTCTATGGAAAATTTTCTCAAAATTTTATTTTTATGGAAAATTTTTTCAAAATATTATTTTTATGGAAAATTTTCTCAAGATTTTATTTATATGGAAAATTTTGCCAAAAATTTTATTTTTGTAGAAAATTTTGTTAAAATTTTATTTCTATAGAAAAATTTGTTAAAATTTTATTTCCATAAAAAAATTTGTTAAAATTTTATTTCTATAGACAATTTAGTCAAAATTTTATTTCTATAGAAAATTTAGTAAAAATTGTATTTCTATAGAAAATTTTGTCAAAATTTTATTTCTATAGAAAATTTTGTGAAAATGTTATTTCTATAGAAAATTTTGTCAAAATTTTATTTCTATAGAAAATTTTGTTAAAATTTTATTTCTATAGAAAATTTTGTCAAATTTTTATTTCTATAAAAGTTTTCTAACAATTTTATTTCTATAGAAAATTTTGTCAAAATTTTATTTCTATAGAAAATTTTGTTAAAATTTTATTTCTATAGAAAATTTTGTCAAATTTTTATTTCTATAAAAGTTTTCTAACAATTTTATTTCTATGGAAAATTTTCTCAAAATTTTATTTTTATAGAAAATTTTGTTAAAATTTTATTTCCATAGAAAATTTTGCTAAATTTTATTTCTATAGAACATTTTGTCAAAATTTTATTTCTGTAGAAAATTTTTTCCACATTTTATTTCTATAGAACAGTAATTAAACAGTAAGTGATACAATTATATTTTAGCAAATGTATAGAAAATGTTGTCAAAAATTTATTTCTATCGGATATTTCTATAAAAGTTTTCTAACAATTTTATTTCTATGGAAAATTTTCTCAAAATTTTATTTTTATAGAAAATTTTGTTAAAATTTTATTTCCATAGAAAATTTTGCTAAATTTTATTTCTATAGAACATTTTGTCAAAATTTTATTTCTGTAGAAAATTTTGTCCACATTTTATTTCTATAGAACATTTTGTCAAAATTTTATTTCTATAGAAAATTTTGTCCACATTTTATTTCTATAGAAAACTTTGTTAAAATTTTATTTCTATAGAAAATTTTGTCAAATTTTTATTTCTATAGAAAAATTTGTCCAAATTTTATTGCTACAAAAATTTTTTTTAAATTTTATTTCCATAGAAAAATTTGTCAAAATTTTATTCCTATAGAAAATGTTGTCAAAATTTTATTTCTATATAAAATTTTGTCAAAATCATTGTTGTTGTTTTTGATTTCAGCTTAAAACCATGCATTAACTAAACTACAAGTGTAGCTTAACCAACAAAGGAAAAGAATGTTTGTCAAATTTATTTGGGCAAAGCCCTATAGACTGCAAGATGGTTGGATGGACGCACGTTTCGGAATTTTGTCCACATTTTATTTCTATAGAACATTTTGTCAAAATTTTATTTCTATAGAAAATTTTGTCCACATTTTATTTCTATAGAAAAATTTGTTAAAATTTCATTTCTATAGAAA
Organism: Haematobia irritans; assembly: GCF_050003625.1. Taxonomy (NCBI): domain Eukaryota; kingdom Metazoa; phylum Arthropoda; class Insecta; order Diptera; family Muscidae; genus Haematobia; species Haematobia irritans. The sequence goes on along the minus strand of NC_134400.1, from coordinate 149,698,437 downwards.
ATTTTGTCAAATTTTTATTTCATTGTTGTGTTTAATGAACTGCCTGAATTCATTCTGATTATTGGTTGATAGTTTTGCTGCAAGTAGAGGATGCTGATGAGGAATGTGGTAATTCCGAAACGTGCGTCCATCCAACCATCTTGCAGTCTATAGGGCTTTGCCCAAATAAATTTGACAAACGTTCTTTTCCTCTGTTGGTTAAGCTACACTAGTAGTTTAGTCAATGCATGGTTTTAAGCTGAAATCAAAAACGACAAAAATTTTATTTCTATAGAAAAATTTGTTAAAATTTTATTTCTATAGAAAATTTTTTTAAAGTTTTATTTCTATAGACAATTTAGTCAAAATTTTATTTCTATAGAAAATTTTATTTCTATAGAAAATATTGTCAAAAATTTTATTTCTATAGAAAATTTTGTCAAAATTGTATTACTATAGAAAATTTTGTCAAAATTTTATTTCTATCGAAAATTTTGTCAAAATTTTATTCCCATAGAAAATTTTGTCAAAATTTTATGTCTATAGAAATTTTTGTCAAAATTTTATTTCTAAAGAAAATTTTGTCAAAATTTTATTTCTATAGAAAATTTTGTCAAAATTTTATTTCTATAGAAAATTTTAGTTCTATAGAAAATTTTGTTAAAATTTTATTTCTTTAGAAAATTTTGTCAAATTTTTATTTCTATAAAAGTTTTCTCACAATTTTATTTCTATGGAAAATTTTCTCAAAATTTTATTTTTATAGAAAATTTTGTTAAAATTTTATTTCTATAGAAAATTTCCTCAAAATTTTATTTCTATAGAAAATTTTGTCAAAATTTTATTTCTATAGAAAATTTTGTCAAAATTTTATTTCTATAGAAAAATTTGTTAAAATTTAATTCTATACAAAAATTTGTTAAAATTTTATTTCTATAGAAAAATTTGTTAAAATTTTATTTCCATAGAAAATTTTGTCAAAATTTTATTTCTATAGAAAAATTTGTTAAAATTTTATTTCTATAGAAAAATTTGTTAAAATTTTATTTCTGCAGACAAATTTGTTAAAATTTTATTTCCATAGAAAATTTTTTCATAATTTTATTTCCATAGAAAATTTTGTCAAAATTTTATTTCTATAGAAAATTTTGTTAAAATTTTATTTCTATAGAAAATTTTGTCAAAATTTTATTTCTATAGAAAATTTTATCAAAATTTTATTTCTAAAGAAAAATTTGTTAAAATTTTATTTCTGCAGAAAAATTTGTTAAAATTTTATTTCTATAGAAAATTTTGTCATTTCTAAGAAAATTTTGTCAAAATTTTTTTTTCCATAGAAAATTTTGTTAAAATTTTATTTCTATAGAAAATTTTGTCAAGATTTTATTTCTATAGAAAATTTTGTTAAAATTTTATTTCTATAGAAAATTTAATCAACATTTTTTTTCATGTTTAGCTTGGTTAGTTGACCTTTGGAATTTTCCAATTTTGGGATTATTTGTTTGGCTTGAGGTCATGGACTAATGAAAAATGCTGGTGTTAATGTTTTTCATTACTTTTTATTGAAATATTGCTGTTCTCGGATATTTCGATACACCATCGGTGATCATCTTCAGCGAGATGTTATCTAAAAATTGTAATAATTTAATATTGTAAAGTTATTAAAATTTATAGATAAATATCCGATGGTGTATCGGATATTTCGATACACCATCGGTGATCATCTTCAGCGAGATATTATCTATAAACTGTAATAATTTAATATTGTAAAATAAATAATTAATATTGTAAAATATTTAAATTATTACAATTTATAGATAATATCTCGCTGAAGATGATCACCGATGGTGTATCGAAATATCCGATACACCATCGGATATTTATCTATGGATTATTACAATTTATAGATAATATCTCGCTGAAGATGATCACCGATGGTGTATCGAAATATCCGAGAACAGAAATATTTCAATAAACAGTAAAAGTAACACCAGCATTTTTCATTAGTCCATGACCTCAAGCTTCAAGCCAAACAAATAATCCCAAAATTGTAAAATTTTATTTCCATAGAAAATTTTGTCAAAATTTTATTTCTATAGAAAATATTTTCAAAATTTTATTTCTATAGAAAAGTTTGTTTGAATATTATTTCTATAGAAAATTTACTTAAAGTTTTATTTCTATAGAAAATTTTGTTCAAATTTCTACCATTTTTGGTAGAAATCTACCTATTGTGGCAACCGTGGCTAGAAATCTCAGGCAGAAAAAATTAAAAATGGGAAATAAAAACTTTCACTGGAATAAATCGGTCAGATTTCAGACGAGCTGGTTTAAAAATGATAGCAACCTGAAGTTGGCTGAAATAAACATCAGCCACATTCTATGGCCTACAGAAAACCGAAGGCAGTAATTCTTGATTTCAATTGATGATTATATCCACATTTGTGTGTATTCGTATATAACTCATTTTCTCATATAGATGACGTTGAATCGAAAATTCATAAACGGATTTATGTTCCTTCGCTTTCAGAAATATATAATCTATAATATCTCCCACATTTGTAATACCGAAATAAACGAATCATCGTGCATTTAGACATTTACAAATAAGCAAATTTAGTGTCCTAAATTTAAGGTCAAAGTTTTGTGTTTTTTTGCAGTGATTTAGTAGGTTTAGGTTATTACTTGCCTATGTCCACGAAACCTACTCCCAGTACGTCAAAGTACAAAATAGTGGTTTCCATAATTAACATCTAACTGTTCTAATGATCATTTCCCTTCATTCTTAGCAAAACTAAAAATACACTGCCCTGAATAATCTCAAAATTTGGTTCACCAACTACTGACAAAAATTCTTAAATGCCATTAATGATGTTCTCAAAATAAGTAAGATCTATTAGCCTTTCAAAAGTTAACAATTTGAGGAAAAAGAAATCCCAGCCGTAATTTTGTTTCATTTTTTTGATAAATGAATATTTGGGTTTTTTCTTCATTAAATACCATTGTACAGTTGTTAATGATTTGGCATTCCTTCGTAAAGACATTGAATGTTATCGAAGTGAGTGAGTTTGAAATTTATGAAAACAGAAAAAAAAACAAAATTGAGGAATGACGAAGAGGCCAGAAAACAAAACCAAAGATAATATTGACAAAAGTAATCATCTTTATCATGTATAGTACAAAAATTGTTTGTACACTGAAAAAAAGAGATATACCAGGAAATTTTGAATTACAGATACGGTTCAAATTAGTCACAGCTCGACCAAATATTCGGCTTCGGCATTAAGCCAAAAATCTTCACAACAATAATGGCGATTAACCGAAGTCAAAGCGTTTTCAATTTTGGTCAGTATTTTTTTTTATGTGCTCTTCGAATGTCATATTTAGGGAGCCACCGTGGTGCAATGGTTAGCATGCCCGCCTTGCATACACAAGGTCGTGGGTTCGATTCCTGCTTCGACCAAACACCAAAAAGTTTTTCAGCGGTGGATTATCCCACCTCAGTAATGCTGGTGACATTTCTGAGGGTTTCAAAGCTTCTCTAAGTGGTTTCACTGCAATGTGGAACGCCATTCGGACTCGGCTGTAAAAAGGAGGTCCCTTGTCATTGAGCTTAACATGGAATCGGGCAGCACTCAGTGATAAGGGAGAAGTTCACCAATATGGTATCACAATGGACTGAATAGTCTAAGTGAGCCTGATACATCGGCCTGCCACCTAACCTAACCTAACCTAACCTAACCTAGTGTATACAAAAAATAACTGCCAAAAAAAGAGAATATTCAACCCGATAAAAACTTTTCAATATTTAAACATTCCAATCAAAAACAAGTCAGAAACGTCTAAAGTCGGGCGGGCCCGACTATATTATACCCTGCATTAATTTGGAGATCTACATTTTCGATACCATCTGAAATCCTTTAAATTTGTTGGGTGCTATATACGAGTATATATAAAAGTTTATATTCCCATATACATACATTTAAATCTGAACCGATTTGGACCAACTATTTTAGACTTCTTAGAAAATCTCTAGACTCCAATGTTAGTAAAAAAAATATGAGAAATTAAAATCTAGTCATTTTTATGCAATTTCGCATAAGTATCTTTACGATTTATCGGTCGATAGATATTTGAGGAAAGGAATTTTTATGAATAAATTTTCTTCATTTTTAAAAGGTTTTGTTTTTGCAGTGGTGATTTTACAAATAAAATGTGGAGATTTTGGCCATATTTGCTTTGATTTTGGCCATATTTGCTCAAACTGAAAAATTCCAGTTAATCGGAATGAAATAATAATTGCCGATGGTAATATGTTAGGAGTTTAAATCGGGCGAAAGATATAAATGGGAGCTATATCTAAATCTGAACCTATTTCAACCAAGTTTGGCACATTCTACGACACTCTTAATTGTACGCCTTGTGCTATATTTGAAGCAAATCAGGGTAAAACTCTGGCTTCTGGGGTCAATTAAGTGCATATCGGGCGAAAGATATATATGGGAGCTATACCTAAATTTGAACCGATTTCGTCCAAAATCAATAAAGTTCTATTCCGACTCCAAACACATATTTGTGCTAAATTTGAAGTCGATTGGGCTAAAATTTGTGACCTAGACATTCATCACAAACATGTGTTTACAGATGGATGGACGGACATGGCTCGATCGACTCTGGGGCCGACCTTGAGCATTATTACCATATGTCTTTCTATTTTTTCGTTTCTTTTTGGGTGTAGCAAACATATTCACTAACCAAGACTGACAATTTTGCCGATTTATCGGCATTTTGACGATTTTTGCCTCAAAAAAATAGCAAATGCCAAATTTTCGATTTTTGCCCCAAAACTGACGATATTAGCTCCGTTAAAAAATTTACCAAATTAAGAAGTTGTTGATCAAATATTGTGTGTGGTAGAAATAAAATGTTGTTTTATTCGAAAGAAATATTTAATATTGAATTTATAGAAAATTTTGCCAAAATTTTATTTCTATAGACAATTTTATCAAAATTTTATTTCTATAGTAAATTTTATATCTATAGAAAAATTTTGTCAAATAAAATTTTATTTCTATAGTAAATTCACGCAGAGAAGGAATATGATCACCTCAAACATTTTGATAAAATTGTCTAGAGAAATAAAATTTTGATAAAATTGTCTATAGAAATAAAATTTTGACAAAATTTTCTATTGAAACAAAATTTTGACAAAATTTTTATATTGAAATTAAATTTTGACAAAATTTTCTATAGAAATAAAATTTTGACAAAATTTTCTATAGAAATAAAATTGTGACAAAATTTTCTATGGAAATACAATTTTGACAAAATTTTTTATAGAAATAAAGTTTTTACTCTGATTATTAATTTTGTTCGGCTTGAGGTCATAGAAACAATCGATTATTGATTTGTTTTAATATTTATTTCCAATATTTCGGTTAGTGCCACTAACCATCTTCTGGGATTTTGTATCTACATAAAATACAAAAATTAAATTACTTTTAATGTTCACTAATCACAATATTATTTTATTATTTATTTTTTTGACAAAATTTTCTAGACAAATAAAATGTTGACAAAATTAAGTATAGAAATAAATTTTTTACAAAATTTTGTATAGAAATAAAATTTTGAGAAAATTTTTCTATAGATATAAAATTTTGATAAAATTTTTCTATAGATATACATTTTGATAAACCACCCTGAGAAGGAATATGATCACCTCAAACTTGTTTTAAGAGCAAAATGTTATTTTTGTATGGTGACCATGTAACATGTTTGTCACTAAAATGTTATTTTCTGGTCAAATATAACCTGCTTGCCGAAATCAGATACATGATTTCCGAGAAAATAACATGGTTGCGAAAACCATGTTACATGGTCACCACCCAAAAATAACATTTTGCTCTTAAAACAAGTTTGAGGTGATCATATTCCTTCTCAGGGTGGTTTATGAAAATTTATATCTATAGAAAAATTTTATCAAAATTTTATATCTATAGAAAAATTTTCTCAAAATTTTATTTCTATACAAAATTTTGTAAAAAATTTATTTCTATACTTAATTTTGTCAACATTTTATTTGTCTAGAAAATTTTGTCAAAAAAATAAATAATAAAATAATATTGTGATTAGTGAACATTAAAAGTAATTTAATTTTTGTATTTTATGTAGATACAAAATCCCAGAAGATGGTTAGTGGCACTAACCGAAATATTGGAAATAAATATTAAAACAAATCAATAATCGATTGTTTCTATGACCTCAAGCCGAACAAAATTAATAATCAGAGTAAAAACTTTATTTCTATAAAAAATTTTGTCAAAATTGTATTTCCATAGAAAATTTTGTCACAATTTTATTTCTATAGAAAATTTTGTCAAAATTTTATTTCTATAGAAAATTTTGTCAAAATTTTATTTCTATAGACAATTTTATCAAAATTTTATTTCTCTAGACAATTTTATCAAAATTTTATTTCTATAGTAAATTTTGTCAAAATGTTATTTCAATAGAAAATTTTGTCAAAAATTTATTTCAATAGAAAATTTTGTCAAAATGTTATTTCAATAGAAAATTTTGTCAAAAATTTATTTCAATAGAAAATTTTGTCAAAATTTTATTTCTTTAGAAAACTTTCTCAAAATTCTTGCAAAAATTTATTTCTATAGAAAAATTTTGCAAAATTTATTTCTAAAGTGAACTCTTGCAAAATTTTATTTCTATGAACATTTTTGCAAAATTTTATTTCTATAGAAAATTTTGTCAAAATTTTATTTTTATAGAAAACTTTCACAAAACTTTTTCTATAGAAAATTTTTCACATTTTTATTTCTACTGAACATTCTTGCAAAAAATTATTTCTGTAGAACATTTTTGCCAAATTTTATTTCTATAGTAAATTCGTGCAAAATTGTATTTATAAGATAATTTTTGCAAAATTTCATTTCTATTGAAAATTTTGTTAAGATATTATTTAAAAAAATATACTTATTTATATTATGGAATACTACATTGTACCAACTTTGAATAAGAACGGGTTTTAAATAAGGATATTATGATTCATTTTGGGACAATCGGACGACACATATATATCCACGATTTTGTGCAGGTACCACAGATGACATTATGTCAACTTTGAGTGATATAAAGATCTTACTGAATTGAATTGTATGGCATATCCTTGCATAAAAATGCTTTTTTATATGTTTTTTTTTTTTTTATAAAACTGAATTCATTATGCGTTTGTTGTTCAAATGCATAGTTGTGTACATAAATTTTCTGTTCTTAACATGAAATAAATAATTTTGTAAAAACAAATATATGTAAATAAGCAAATATATGTGATACAGAAATGTTCACTTTACATTGAGATGTACAAACAAGAAACAAACATCAAAGCTAAACAAACATGGGAAATTTCATTACCCAAAAACACTGAAAAAATAGTCGTGAGACCAAATATTTCATGTCCTTAAAATGCGAATTTTGCTTTCTTGTCCAAAAGTCGATACACTTTTTAATGAAGTCGTTTTTTCCTTATGGTTAGGTGATTCGACTTAAAAGTGGGTATATTTACATGAAAGAAAATTTCGTGTCGATTAAGGCCAACGTGCCTTTAATAATTCTGAAAAATTCTTCAAAATTAATGAAATCGTCTATAAATTTATTTATTTTTTTATCTTGACTACAAAGCAAAAAACTCGTTCAAAAAAAACGAGACGCTTTTTAATTCTTTATTTTTAAGACATTTTTTCCTTCGTGAAACATGGCTATCTATTTGCAATCGAGTTTGCATTTGGTAAGTTTTTAATGGACTTTGATAGTACATGCAGACAAAAAAAAACTAAAAATGGGAGTACATTAAATTTTGTACTCCCATTGTTTTTGACTGGAACATCATTTTTGACTATTTTTCTTCTCAGCGTACGATTAAAATGGAAAAGCGGCTAAAGTGGCACTACGAAGACCTATTTCGCACGGTTTAAGCTCCAAGACATTTGAATTTATATATTGAAACATGAAAATTCGGAAATTGGTAATTTTTTCTTTTGAACAAACCAGACAAATGCTGAATTGAAAATTATGTATTTTAAACTGAAAATCGGAACAAGATGAGATGATCGATGTGCTGCTGATGGGTACGTGAAAAAAATTGCGCGCGCGATTTATTTCAAGTACCCATCAGCAGCACATCGATCATCTCATCTCTTTCCAATTTTAATGTTTAGAACAAGATAATAAAACGAAAGTTGCAACAATGTGAGGATGAACTGAACTGAAGAATGTGATGAACTTAAGAAAGGATCCGCGCACGCGATTTGGAGGCAGATGAGATGATCAACGTGCTGCTGATGGGTACTTGAAATAAATCGCGCGCGCGATTTTTTTCAAGTACCCATCAGCAGCACGTCGATCATCTCATCTCTTTCCAATTTTAATGTTTAGAACAAGATAATAAACTGAAAGTTGCTAGTATTTGAGGACGACGAGAATTCGCGCACGCGAATCCTTTGTTAAATTCATCACATTCAGTTTGTCATCAAGTTCTTGCATCTTTCCTTTTATTAACTTGATTTAAAAAATTAACACAGTTATACTGACATGTCGTTTGTAACCTTCGAAGATACATATAGGATAAAATAAAATAAAAGACTGAAAAAGGGACATCAATAAAACAATAGCATCTCCATCATCCATATTATTCATTATTTCAGTTACTGGGGTGGAACACAAAGAGACTGTATGCCAAATCGGCTTCCATAATAGTAGTTTGCTAAAATATCTTTTCCGGCACACTTTCGCAAATTAAGTACTCACTCATATGTTCTGATTTGGTAAATAGTGCTATGAGTTCTCCTTAATTTTCTTATAGACCACGAGATCTGCACTGTCTTTCTAGTTACGGCATTTTGAATTAAATACCGTACGTATTTAGTTAACCAAAATTGGGGATCAAAACTACTTCATTTAGGACAGTTTTTGATTTGTATTCAGACATTATTTTCCCCATAAAATATTGGGCGTTTTGAGCGCCTATTTTTTGGGACATATGACCGCGATGAGGGAGGACATAAAGCCCAAACTAAAATTGGGCGATGTGACCGCCCCCATTGGAGGACATAACGCCCAAAAATCATTTTGGGCGAAATGTCCGTTGAGGGATATGTCCGGTCGCCTATATACATATGTCGAATATTGGCAGAAAATTTTATTTCTACAGAAAATTTTGTAAAAATTTTAATTCTATAAAAAATTTTACAAATTGTATTTCTATATATTTTTTTCAAAATTTTGTTGTATTGATAATTTTTTTAAAATTTATTTCTATAGAAAATTTTGTCAAAATTTTATTTCTAAAAAAAAATTATTTCTGTAGAAAATTTTGTGAAAATTTTATTTCTATTGATTTTTTGGTCAAAATTTTATTTCTGTAGAAAATTTTGTCAAAATTTTATTTCTATTGATTTTTTGGTCAAAATTTTATTTCTGTAGAAAATTTTGTCAAAATTTTATTTCTATAACAAATTTTCGCAACATTTTATTTCTTACTGATGCCCACTGATACTCACTGCTAAGTCGAAAACTTGTAAAAATGACTCGAATTTTTCTACACCTCTAATACATATCTATCGACTGTTGAATCATAAATGAGTTCTTGCGAAATTGCCTACAAAACTATAAATATTTCAAATATTTATACCCTGCGCCGCACTATAGAAAACTTTGTCAAAATTTTATTTCTATAGAAAATGTTGTCAAAATTTTATTTCTATAGAAAATTTTGTCAAAATTTTATTTCTATAGAAAATTTTGTCAAAATTTTATTTCTATAGAAAATTTTGTCAAAATTTTATTTCTATAGAAAATTTTGTCAAAATTTTATTTCTATAGAAAATTTTCTCAAAATTTTATTTCTATAGAAAACTTTGCCAAAATTTTATTTCTATAGAACATTTTGTCAAAATTTTATTTCTATAGAAAATTTTGTCAAAATTTTATTTCTATAGAAAATTTTCTCAAAATTTTATTTCTATAGAAAATTATCTCAAAATGTCAAAATTTTATTTCTAAAAAAAATTTTCTCAAAATTTTATTTAAAAAAAAAAAAATTCTCAAAATTTTATTTCTATAAAAAATTTTCTCAAAATTTTATTTCTATTGATATTGTGGTCAACATTTTATTTCTGTAGAAAATTTTGTCAAAATTTTATTTCTATAACAAATTTTCGCAAAATTTTATTTCTTACTGATGCCCACTGATACTCACTGCTAAGTCGAAAATTTCTAAAAATGACTCAAATTTTTCTACACCTCTAATACATATCTATCGACTGTTGAATCATAAATGAGTTCTTGCGAAATTGCCTACAAAACTATAAATATTTCAAATATTTATACCCTGCGCCGCACTATAGAAAATTTTGTCAAAATTTTATTTTTATAGAAAATTTTATCAAAATTTTATTTCTATAGAAAACTTTGCCAAAATTTTATTTCTATAGAACATTTTGTCAAAATTTTATTTCTATAGAAAATTTTCTCAAAATTTTATTTCTATAGAAAATTTTCTCAAAATTTTATTTCTATAGAAAATTTTCTCAAAAATGTCAAAATTTTATTTCTAAAAAAAATTTTCTCAAAATTTGTTTTGTTATTGTTGGGTTTGTTCTTTAAGCATTGTTGTTGTTTTTTATTTCAGCTTAAAACCATACATTGACTAAACTACAAGAGTAGCTTAACCAACAGAGGAAAAGAATGTTTGTCAAATTTATTTGGGCAAAGCCCTATAGACTGCAAGATGGTTGGATGGACGCACGTTTCGGAATTACCACATTCCTCATCAGCATCCTCTACTTGCAGCAAAAATTTTATTTCTATAAAAAATTTTCTCAAAATTTTATTTCTATTGATATTGTGGTCAACATTTTATTTCTGTAGAAAATAATTTTGTCAAAATTTTATTTCTATAACAAATTTTCGCAAAATTGTATTTCTTACTGATGCCCACTGATACTCACTGCTAAGTCGAAAACTTGTAAAAATGACTCAAATTTTTCTACACCTCTAATACATATCTATCGACGGTTGAATCATAAATGCGTTTTTGCGAAATTGCCTACAAAACTATAAATATTTCACATATTTATACCCTGCGCCGCACTGTGCCCAAGATTTTGTAGAAGTCTTACAAAATATTGTCCAAATCGGGCCAGTTTTAAATATTGGTTAATGGGAATACACATCTTTATATAAAGCACTCAACAAATTTCAAGGATTTGAGATTTTATCGAAATGTAGATCTTAATACAAAGTTGTGCAGGGTATATTATAGTCGGCTCCGCCCGACTTCAGACTTTCTTTAGTTTTTTTTTTGTGTGTTTCGTCCCATAACGTTAGATTTAAATTTGAAGTACATAGATTTTGTAGAAGTTATACTATATTTGGACTAAATCTGTTCCGATTCAAATTCATGCATATGGGAATAAAAACTTTTATGTAGCTCACAACAAATTTAAAGGATTTGAGATGGTATCAATAATTTTGGTCCGTCCGACTTTGAACTTTCTGTACTTGTCTATAAATACATATACTGAGGACTATTGGTATCTATCTGCTCATATGGTGATGGGTATTTTATTTATTAAACATAGAACCGACATTGCCTTAAATTTAAAATATAGGGTTCAATTGGCATCAAATGTGAAATTAAGACTTTTTTGCACACATAAATAAATACGATAATTTTTATCGATCCATTTACGGTACCCCCCACAATAGAACTACAAATTAATGGTATTAAAATGAGATTTAGTTATATTACCCGGAGTCGAGGCTGATGAAAAATGCTAGAGTCGAGCAACATTGGCTCGAATCCACAGCCCTGGCTCTAACACTGTTTATAGATTAATCGCATGAACTTGAAATAAAAGTGAATTCATAAACTCCAATATATGACAAAGATTTCTCTGAAAACTTGGAAATATTTGTTTTCTTGTTTTATTTTCATTTCGCAATATCTAAAATATAATACTAAAGAAGAAATCCCTTTCTTTCCCAGCAAAACAAAGATCTATAGGAAACAGTTATTTCTATAGAAAATCAAGAGCTATTGATTCACATAATTCAACGTGATTGCGTTATAATAATAATTATATTGTCTAGAGTTTATTGGCCATTCAAATTGTTTGAATTGTGGTTTCCATTATTGGTTTGATTTCTTATTTCATCTGCATACAAATTGAACATAATCATAAACAAATTAAGGAAGGCAGCTCGATCTTAAAAAAAAAAAACACACTTCCACAGCAAAAACAGACCAGATGGCATAGAAGAAAAAAAAAAAAAAAAACAAGTATATACGGCCGTAAGTTCGGCCAGGCCGAATCTTATGTACCCTCCACCATAGATTGCGTATAAACTTCTACTAAAGATTGTCATCCACAAACGAATTACCTTGGTTGCGGTAACACTTGCCGATGGCAAGGTATCTTAAAACTTCTTAACACCGTCTTCTAACTTGTAAGTTAGTCCATACGGGGTATATATTAGACAAAAAAGGACGATTAAGTACGTCCAGTTTGACAAAATTTTCTATAAAAATAACATTTTGAGAAAACTTTCTATAGAAATAAAATTTTGAGAAAAATTTCTATAGAAATAAAATCTTTTATATAGAAATAAAATTTTGACAAAATTTTCTATAGAAATAAAATTTTGACAAAATTTTCTATAGTAATAAAATTTTCGATAGAAATAAAATTTTGACAAAATTTTCTATAGAACTAAAAAAGTTTTAGAAAATTTTCTATAGAAATAAAATTTTGGTAGATTATTTTTGGCGATGTGGACCATGTTTTGTGTGATTGGCGATCGGCTATATATAACTATAGACCGATACGGACCAATTTTTGCATGTCCATTAGCGGTCATATACTAACATCACTTAACAAATTTCAACCGGATCAGATGAATTGTGCTCCTCTAAGAGTCTCTGGAGGTCAAATCTGGGGATCGGTTTATATGGGGGCTATATATAATTATGAACCGATATGGACAAATTTTTGCATGGCCGTTAGCGGTCATATACTAACATCACGTACTAAATTTCAACCGGATTGGATGAATTTTGCTCCTCCAAGAGGATCCGCAAGCCAAATCTAGGGGTCGGTTTATATGGGGGATATACGTAAAAGTGGTCCGATAAAGCCCAAGTTCCAAGTCGATAGCTTGTTTCGTTCGGAAGTTAGCGTGATTTCAACAGACGGACGGACAGACATGCTTAGATCGATTCAGAATTTCACCACGACCCAGAATATATATATATATACTTTGTGGAATCTTAGAGCAATATTTCGATGTGTTACAAACGGAATGACAAAGTTGATATACCCCCATCCTATGGTGAAGGGTATAAAAAGCATACAATTTTTTATTTGACACCTTATAGCGTTTTGTTGGTATCTACTAAAGATTGTCATCCACAAACGAATTACCTTGGTTGCGGTAACACTTGCCGATGGCAAGGTATCTTAAAACTTCTTAACACCGTCTTCTAACTTGTAAGTTAGTCCATACGGGGTATATATTAGACAAAAAAAGGAGATTAAGTACGTCCAGTTTGACAAAATTTTCTATAAAAATAACATTTTGAAAAAACTTTCTATAGAAATAAAATTTTGAGAAAAATTTCTATAGAAATAAAATTTTGACAAAATTTTCTATAGAAATAAAATTTTGACAAAATTTTCTATAGAAATAAAATTTTGACAAAATTTTCTATAGAAATCTAATTTTGACAAAATTTTCTATAGAAATCAAATTTTGACAAAATTTTTCTGCAGAAATAAAATTTTGACAAAATTTTCTATAGAAATAAAATTTTGACAAAAATTTCTATAGGAATAAAATTTTGAGAAAATTTTCTATAGAAATAAAATTTTGACAAAAATTTTTATAGGAATAAAATTTTGAGAAAATTTTCTATAGAAATAAAATTTTGACAAAAATTTCTAAAGAAATAAAATTTTGACAAAATTCTTTATAGAAATAAAATTTTGACAAAAATTTCGAAAGAAATAAAATTTTGACAAAATTCTTTATAGAAATAAAATTTTGAGAAAATTTTCTATAGAAATAAAATTTTGAGAAAATTTTCTGTAGAAATAAAATTTTGAGAAAATTTTCTCTAGAAATAAAGTTTTGAGAAAATTTTCTGTAGAAAAAAAATTTTGAGAAAATTTTCTCTAGAAATAAAATTTTGAGAAAATTTTCTATAGAATTAAAGTTCCCAGCAAAAACTCTCATTACCCGGTAATCTTGTAGGTAAGCCTATTTAAAAATTAATAACCACTTATTAATTGGCATCCCTTCGAATTACATTTACATACACATGTCCTAGAAGGAAAGTACTTCTCCCCAGGCATACTTTCGGCCATAAAATAAGTAGTGCATTTAAAGCATATAATCACCTAATATGTAATGACTTATTCGTAGATACACCAAAGCTTGCAAAATAGCCACTTATTGTCTCAGGCAACCAAATCTCGAAAATATTGATTTCTATCGCCGATTACAATGGATCAAAATATGGCGAGTGATGCTGTAATAGGAGAACTACTTGAATAGAAACGAATATTGTATAAATAAACAAAAAAATTAGTAAATAATCTAAATAAGTTGCAAATTAATTTCACACATAAAATAGAAATAAATGTAGGTTGTTTAAGGGAGTTGGATTCGTGAATTACGTTATAATATATCCAATAGCCAATTCACATAAGGTTCAAAATCTACTAAAAGTGGATTTTAAGTCTCTTTTTTATAAGGCAAATGGCATTTGAAATTTAGTTTAAGCGCATTTTGGAAATGTAATGTAAATGAGGTATAAGAAAGCATTTATTTAAAACATAATATGATAATGTCATTAAACACAATTATTATGAAATGTTTGTGATAAAAATTTCTTAATGGAAAAATTTTCAGAATTACCGTTACATTACATATTCTTTTTGATTTTTTATGTAAGTGCTCGATTATGTGAATAATTATACCTAATGGTACCATCATTTATTCTATTTTATTAATTCGTTAACTACAACTGCATAAAATTTGAGAATAACAATTCGAAAATTACCGAAAAGTATTTATTTTCGTCATTACAAGTTAGTCATTATAACTCGCCGCAATGTAATGCAACGTGTAATGACAGCTTTACTCCTGGTAATGTCAATTGTAATGAGATGTGGTTACCTAATTTTTGCTGGGTTTTGACAAAAATTTCTATAGAAATAAAATTTTGAGAAAATTTTCGATAGAAATAAAATTTTGACAAAATTTTCTACAGAAATAAAATTTTAACAAAATTTTCTATAGTACTAAAATGTTGACAAAATTTTCTATAGTAATAAAATTTTCGATAGAAATAAAATTTTGACAAAATTTTCTATAGAACTAAAAAAGTTTTAGAAAATTTTCTATAGAAATAAAATTTTGACAAAATGTTCTATAGAAATAAAATTTTGAGAAAATTTTCTATAGAAATAAAATTTTGGTAGATTATTTTTGGCGATGTGGACCATGTTTTGTGTGATTGGCGATCGGCTATATATAACTATAGACCGATACGGACCAATTTTTGCATGGCCATTAGCGGTCATATACTAACATCACTTAATAAATTTCAACCGGATCAGATGAATTGTGCTCCTCCAAGAGGCTCCGGAGGTCAAATCTGGGGATCGGTTTATATATAATTATGAACCGATATGGACCAATGTTTGTATGGTTGTTAGAGACCATATACTAACACCACGTACTAAATTTCAACCGGATCAGATGAATTGTGCTCCTCTAAGAGGCTCTGGAGGTCAAATCTGGGGATCGGTTTATATGGGGGCTATATATAATTATGAACCGATATGGACAAATTTTTGCATGGCCGTTAGCGGTCATATACTAACATCACGTACTAAATTTCAACCGGATTGGATGAATTTTGCTCCTCCAAGAGGATCCGCAAGCCAAATCTAGGGGTCGGTTTATATGGGGGATATACGTAAAAGTGGTCCGATAAAGCCCAAGTTCCAAGTCGATAGCTTGTTTCGTTCGGAAGTTAGCGTGATTTCAACAGACGGACGGACAGACATGCTTAGATCGATTCAGAATTTCACCACGACCCAGAATATATATATATATACTTTGTGGAATCTTAGAGCAATATTTCGATGTGTTACAAACGGAATGACAAAGTTGATATACCCCCATCCTATGGTGAAGGGTATAAAAAGCATACAATTTTTTATTTGACACCTTATAGCGTTTTGTTGGTATCTACTAAAGATTGTCATCCACAAACGAATTACCTTGGTTGCGGTAACACTTGCCGATGGCAAGGTATCTTAAAACTTCTTAACACCGTCTTCTAACTTGTAAGTTAGTCCATACGGGGTATATATTAGACAAAAAAAGGAGATTAAGTACGTCCAGTTTGACAAAATTTTCTATAAAAATAACATTTTGAAAAAACTTTCTATAGAAATAAAATTTTGAGAAAAATTTCTATAGAAATAAAATTTTGACAAAATTTTCTATAGAAATAAAATTTTGACAAAATTTTCTATAGAAATAAAATTTTGACAAAATTTTCTATAGAAATCTAATTTTGACAAAATTTTCTATAGAAATCAAATTTTGACAAAATTTTTCTGCAGAAATAAAATTTTGACAAAATTTTCTATAGAAATAAAATTTTGACAAAAATTTCTATAGGAATAAAATTTTGAGAAAATTTTCTATAGAAATAAAATTTTGACAAAAATTTTTATAGGAATAAAATTTTGAGAAAATTTTCTATAGAAATAAAATTTTGACAAAAATTTCTAAAGAAATAAAATTTTGACAAAATTCTTTATAGAAATAAAATTTTGACAAAAATTTCGAAAGAAATAAAATTTTGACAAAATTCTTTATAGAAATAAAATTTTGAGAAAATTTTCTATAGAAATAAAATTT
This sequence comes from Haematobia irritans, assembly GCF_050003625.1. Classification (NCBI taxonomy): domain Eukaryota; kingdom Metazoa; phylum Arthropoda; class Insecta; order Diptera; family Muscidae; genus Haematobia; species Haematobia irritans. Next base: position 149,681,445 of record NC_134400.1, on the reverse strand, counting down.
TGAGAAAATTTTCTGTAGAAATAAAATTTTGAGAAAATTTTCTCTAGAAATAAAGTTTTGAGAAAATTTTCTGTAGAAAAAAAATTTTGAGAAAATTTTCTCTAGAAATAAAATTTTGAGAAAATTTTCTATAGAATTAAAGTTTTGACAAAAATTTCTATAGAAATAAAATTTTGAGAAAATTTTCGATAGAAATAAAATTTTGACAAAATTTTCTACAGAAATAAAATTTTAACAAAATTTTCTATAGTACTAAAATGTTGACAAAATTTTCTATAGTAATAAAATTTTCGATAGAAATAAAATTTTGACAAAATTTTCTATAGAACTAAAAAAGTTTTAGAAAATTTTCTATAGAAATAAAATTTTGACAAAATGTTCTATAGAAATAAAATTTTGAGAAAATTTTCTATAGAAATAAAATTTTGGTAGATTATTTTTGGCGATGTGGACCATGTTTTGTGTGATTGGCGATCGGCTATATATAACTATAGACCGATACGGACCAATTTTTGCATGGCCATTAGCGGTCATATACTAACATCACTTAATAAATTTCAACCGGATCAGATGAATTGTGCTCCTCCAAGAGGCTCCGGAGGTCAAATCTGGGGATCGGTTTATATATAATTATGAACCGATATGGACCAATGTTTGTATGGTTGTTAGAGACCATATACTAACACCACGTACTAAATTTCAACCGGATCAGATGAATTGTGCTCCTCTAAGAGGCTCTGGAGGTCAAATCTGGGGATCGGTTTATATGGGGGCTATATATAATTATGAACCGATATGGACAAATTTTTGCATGGCCGTTAGCGGTCATATACTAACATCACGTACCAAATTTCAACCGGATTGGATGAATTTTGCTCCTCCAAGAGGATCCGCAAGCCAAATCTAGGGGTCGGTTTATATGGGGGATATACGTAAAAGTGGTCCGATAAAGCCCAAGTTCCAAGTCGATAGCTTGTTTCTTTCGGAAGTTAGCGTGATTTCAACAGACGGACGGACAGACATGCTTAGATCGATTCAGAATTTCACCACGACCCAGAATATATATATATATACTTTGTGGGATCTTAGAGCAATATTTCGATGTGTTACAAACGGAATGACAAAGTTGATATACCCCCATCCTATGGTGAAGGGTATAAAAAGCATACAATTTTTTATTTGACACCTTATAGCGTTTTGTTGGTATCTTAACGTTGAACCTTTCTTGGGCCAAATGTTATGGTGGGATTTATTGTTAGAAAGAGAAAAAGAAAGACGATTTGCATTTTTATTCACCCAAAATATTATGTGTATTATATGTAAACTAATCTAGACAAAGATTCCAAATCGTTGCTGCATGATAAACTAGCTTGAAACGATAGCCTAGCCAGCCATCCAGCTTAGGGAACTAAAGACCTAAACATTGCTGGTCATATGTCATTTATGCAAATGAAGACGAAGCTATCACAAATCGCTCTAAAAAGAGATGTGAGATAGGCCATGCAAAACCCATCAAAATAAATCAATAATATCATGATTAGCGTAATATTTATGTTTTATTGGGAAACACACTCACACAAAAAAAACAATAATTTTCTTTACACTAAATTTAATTGAGGTAAACCAAACGTCGATTGCCATTTTCTTTACGTTTGGAAGAAATGTATATTTATTTTTGTGATAAAATATGGCCCATGAAAATTAGCCTCAAAACCTAAAACATAAAAGTATTTTTTGGGTCCTGCTTACCTTGTGAAAATAAAAAATAAAACCCAATACTTCAAATGAAAATAAACCCAAATTTTCTTTTTGGAATTGTACTTCATTTCCAAGTGGGGTTTATTTTCGGCATTAAGTTTTTGGTTTTAAGATTTTCTTCTATGGGCAGAGTAAAATGCGGGGTTAAAGCGATTCCCAAGAGACTTATACTCGTTAAGGTTCATTTTTCCCAGTGAGGCATTATTTTATCTAAATCAAACGTGAAAATGAGGCCTAATTTTAGTTGCGGTAAATTTTTATGAGTCAGTTATATTTTGTTGGGGCTCATATTAATTATGAAACGTTGCCTCACATTTGTGGCCCTGTCTCATTTGGGGCTTGAGGCTAATTTTCTTGGGCCCATTTTTCCACCCACCCACCAAAAGTGTATATCACGTTTTTTTGCGTAGGGTGGGGGGGGGGGGGGTAAATAAATTTTACTGTTGAGGCTCATTGGTATTATGAATATAAATCTCAATATTTCTATTGAAAATAAACCCCAATATCCTTTTTGGGATTGTGCTTCGTCTTCAAGTGGCCACGATAGTCGAATTCTGGCATTTGACAATGGTGGTAAATATACACATTTTTGTTATTCCGAATAGTTTTATTGTTTTACTGGCGCTATTAATATTGGCCCCATGAAAATTAGCCACAAAACCTAATTGAAATAGGACCCCATAAAACTTATACACAAAAAAATAACAACACCAAATTAGTCTGTATTTTGAGATGTAACTTCATTTTATTGTTGGGACTTTTTTGCATTATGAAACAAAACCCCAATATAATTTTTGGGATTGTAATGCAAGTGGGGCCTATTTTCGCATTCTCAAATTTGGTTATAGCTGTTGATGATGACGAACACGGGGTCTCCTGGTTTTGTATTTTGAAATCTTGATCATATTACAGCTCGTAGGTTAGGTTAGGTTAAAGTGGCAGCCCGATTAAGATTCAGGCTCACTTAGACTATTCAGTCCATTGTGATATCACATTAACTAAAAGTACCTATTACATATGGGCACTTCTAGTTTTAACCGTTGAACCTTCTCGATTATTTTCTTCTGTTGAACCAACCAGATTGTTCCAAAAACATTAGCAGACTGCTTAAGTTAACGTTTTCCAGATCCGCCAGTAATCTGAAGCTGTATGCACTTAAAAGTTGCTCGCGCTTTACACAAAATGCAGGACACTCACACAAGAGGTGTTTAATTGATTCCTTTTCCTCCGCATCATGACAGCTCATACAATAGTCATTATACTTTGCGCCTATAGTTTTTGCAAAATCGCCTATAAGGCAGCGACCTGTTATAGCAGATATCAGGAGTGATATCTGACGTCTCGAGAACATTAGCATATCTAGTGTGCGGTGTAAGTTGAAATGGGGCCATATTTGCTTAGTGTCGTTACAACCCTTGCAATTTTCCCATCGAACATTTGCCATCATAACAGCCTTCTCACGCAGTATGAGCTTGCAGGTAGCTAGGGGCATACCAACAGATTCTAGTTCCCCTGGAATATGTAAGGTAGTTCCTAGCCTTGCTAACACATCTACTTCGCAGTTCCTCGGTATGTTCCTATGGCCAGGCACCCATATTAGGTAAATATTGTATTGCTCAGCCATCTCATTGAGAGATTTGCGGCAGTCGATGGCCGTTTTCGAGTTAAGGAACACAGAGTCCAAGGATTTTATTGCAGTTTGACTGTCTGAGTATATATTAATACCAATATTTGTTTCGCCACCTCTCTTATTGCTAATATTTCAGCCTGAAAAACACTACAGTGATTAGGTAATCTTTTCGCTATTCGAAGTTCCAGATCATTAGAATATACTCCGAACCCCACTTGTCCATCCAATTTGGAGCCATCAGTGCAGAAATCTATATATTCTTTATTCCCCGGGGTCTATGTGCACCACGCCTCACTGTTGGGGATTAGAGTCTCAAACTTTTTGTCGAAAAGTGAACTCGCCAAAGTGTTATCCACTACGTTAGGCACATCTGGCATTATTTTGAGGACCGAACTGTGACCACAGCGATAGCTCGCGCAACCGCACAGCCGTTGTTGCAGCTGACTGTTTGGCCAAAATGTCTAAAGGCTATAGATGCAATATGACATTAAGGGAATTTGTTCCTGTCTTGCTGAATGCGCCTGAAATACACAAACACGCCATACGCTGAACTTTATCTAAACAAGTCGGTTTCTGAAGTGCCGGCCACCAGACTACAACACCATATAGCATTATAGGTCTAACCACTGCCGTGTATAGCCAATGCACAATTTTTGATTTTACTCCCCACTTTTTCCCTATTGCCTTTTTGCACGAGTACAAAGCTACCGTGGCTTTTCTCGCCCTCTCTTCAATATTAAGCCTAAAATTCAGCTTCCTGTCGAAAATAACGCCAAGGTATTTTGCACACTCACCAAAGGGAATTTCAGTACCCCCTATGGAAATGGGTCTAACCGTGGGAGTTTTGCGATCTTTGCAGTACATGACTAGTTGCTGGATTTACACCAAGACCATTATCTTTCGCCCATTTCTCAGTCATCCGGAGAGCTCTCTGTATAATATCTCTGATTGTGGATGGGAATTTACCCCTGACTGCTAGCGCCACATCATCTGCGTATGCCACCACTTTTATCCTTTCTTTTTCTAGGGAAACCAGAAGGTTGTTTATAGCAACATTCCAAAGAAGAGGTGATAGAACTCCTCCTCACATACCTTTGTATGTTTGCTTGCCCTAGTGTGGCTGAAATACGTCTCTTTATTAGAAGTTCGTCTAACAGCCTAAGTATACCTGGATCAACATTCAAAGTTGTCAGTCCATTTAATATCGAGCTCGTAAGCTGGTATGACAAACATTTTATAAACATATTTTGTTAATTCATAAGTTATTACCGATTTTCTATAGCAGAGAATATTTCATTGTTTTTTTTTTTTTCATTTTTGATAAAAACTTGTCAAAAATTTATTAGGGATTTTTGTTAGGAATTTTAATTTAAATAAGGGTTCGTGGGGACGAAAGCGTACCAATTTTGGGACAAGAGCCAGAAAATAGCTGGCAACACTGCTGCCGATTTATAATTTAGGTTTTATTCTATTTTATTGAATGTTTGTATTTTTTTTGTGACATATAGTTGTACGTTTTCGAAGATTTGTCTAAAAAAAATGAATGTGCTTAAAACGTAATGTTTGTGGAACAGCAGACCACCTTTTCTGTGCTACATACGTCAATCAAATATAGCTTAATTAACTTTTCCATCATACCACTATCACCATCATACTCATTGAAATCTCTGGTTATTAGAACTAAAATTTATTTGCGTTTTTTTTTTTTGCAAACATTCCATGGCGTTCAGGATTTAACATATGTTTCTCCCAACAAATAAGCCTATAAGCCTTGTACACACAAAAAAATTTTTTTCTGATTCAATCACGAAATTAATCGATCCAATTAATTTTTTAATTGAAATGTCTTCAATCACAGAAATGATAGTATCAATTAAAAAATTAATTGACAGTCAATTAAAAAATTAATTGATCCAATTAAAAAATTAATTGATATTATTAACTTGTGTGATTGATTTTTGTTTCAATTAAAAAATGTGTTGAATCAATTAAATTTTTAATTGAATATTTTTTAAAACTCTATTAAGATTTTAATTGGAAAAATTTTTGTGAAATTTTTTTCTGTGTAGGGAAATCCCTATAGGTTTATCCATTTAAAATATGCACTATAATCTTCCTACAGCCACAATTAAAATATCAACAGCAAAAACTAGCAAACAAGTTCGAAAAATTAAACTGGTTCAGCATTGGAAATAGGTTTCAAACAAATTTATTTGGATTGGACTCCACCACCATTTGGTTTATTGTTTACACATGAATGGATGGATGGATTGATGGGATGAAATGCCACTGGTATATATAGAGAGTTGACATAACCATCATGTTCACATTTGGTGGGAATACAAACAGGTCTTAGTCTAACAAGCAGACCGCGTATAGGTAAACTGGCACATAAAAATCGATAAATACTCGATTTGTTACGTACATCAGATAATCATTAGTTTTTATCTGATAACACCCCTCCAGTATTATGGAATATTTTTGTTTATTTTTTTTAATGTGAGGATGGTGGATGGCTATCATTGAAAATTGACGCCAGTTCAGTTCCGTTTTGGGACTAAAATGATTTCCTCTATGGGAAATATTTATGGTGCAGTAAAGGTGTGCAGTAAAATAAAAAAACAAAACTTATTTTTAATAGTAGATGAGCTCCAATAACTTTACATCCTCTGAATACAGTATGGCTGATATGTATTCCAACCAACTTCAAATCAAATATATACACTTAAAACAACAGTGAACCCACCACGAAGAAAAATTTTGGTTCATTTTAGAAAATTTAGATTATTTTTAGAAATTTCTTGACATCATGCCGATATCACAAAAATAAGTACGTACACTGAAAAAAAAAAAACATGCCCGGTTCCAAAGATTTTGTCTTTACTTTAACAATTTTGGTATTGATTCCGAGCCAAAGAAGAGGAGAATACAAGTAAGGATACTTTTTAAGACAAAATTCTCTTTTAAATTTTGGGTTTTGTGTACTTGTTTCTAGGAAGCAAATTTTAATTAAAAGTAGTATACAGATCTTATTTATCGAATTTTCTTTCTCTTTTCGCTCTATATTAATAAAGCTATTCACGTACAAACAAATGCCACTTTAAAAATCCAAATTATAATGGATATATCAATGTAAAAAATGTTTTCTTAATTCCAAAAAAAAAAAAAAAAAAAACAAGTATATACGGCCGTAAGTACGGCCAGGCCGAAGCTTTAGTACCCTCCACCATGGATTGCATAGCAACTTCTACTCAAGACTGTCATCCACAATCGAATTACTTGGGTTGCGGTAACACTTGCCCATGACAAGGTATCTTAAAATTTCAAAATTTTGTATAGAAATAAAATTTCGATAAAAGTTTTTTTTGTTAATGTTTTTTTTCGGTTTATTGACTTGTGGTTACAGTTTGTGTAACTATAAATAAACAAAAAATAGATTTCTTATGAGTTATATATGATAAAATACATAGTCCATAAATTGGATACTCAAATACATTATATATACAATAATTGATTTAATTGAATAGAAAATATTATCACTTGTAAATATTTAGTGTTGAGAGATCGATAACATTTTTTTATGTAATGAAAAACTTATAAAAACATTACTTGAATGTTTATTATATATGAAAAGAAGAAAAAAAACAAGATGTTAGGAGAGATAAAAAAGAGAGTTTGTGTTAATTAATTATCCACCAGTACAAGTTTTTATTTAGATTTATTCTCGTAACCAGGTCTTTTTTGGAAATGGAAGAATCAAATCGTAGATCATTGCTTAATATTAAATCGTTATTAATTGCCTTTATATTGGCCCTCCTATACAAATGGTAGAAAATTGGAATACCGCGTTCATTTTGAATAAATCCATTTTGGTCTAAATATGGAAATGCTTCAGGAGGCACAAAACCTGTGTTCAAGCTTCTGCAAATATAGTTGAAGTCTGCATAGTATGGCGATTTAATAAAGCTTTCGATAAAAATTTATATATATAGAAATAAAATTTTGACAAAATAAAATTTTGACAACATTTTCTATAGAAGTAAAATTTTAACAAAATTTTCTATAGAAATATAATTTTAAAAAATGTTCTATAAAAAAATAAAATTTTTTCAAAATTTTCTTTAGAAATAAAATTTTGTCAAAATTTTATATAGAAATAAAATTTTGTCAAAATTCTCTATAGAAATAAAATTTTGACAAAAATTTCTATAGAAATAAAATGTTAACAAAATTTTCAATAGAATTAAAATTTTGACAACATTCTCTATAGAATTAAAATTTTGACAAAATTTTCTATAGAAATAAAATTTTGGTAGATTATTTTTGGCTCGAGTGGCAACCATGAACCGATATGGACCAATTTTTGTATGATTGGAGATCGGCTATATATAACTATAGACCGATATGGACCAAATTTGGCATAGTTATTAGCGACCATATACTAACACCACGTTGCTAACTTCAACCGGATCGAACAAATTTTGCTTCTCCAAGAGACTCCGGAGATCAAATCTGGAGAACGATTTATATGGGGGCTATATATAATTATGGACCGATATGGATCAATTCGTGTCCATATCGTGTTGGTTAAAGACCACACACTACCACCACGTTCCAAATTTCAACCGTATCGGATGAATTTTGCTCCTCCAAACGGCTCCGGAGCACAAATCTGGGGATCGGTTTATATGGGGGCTATATATAATTATGGACCGATATGGAGCAATTCTTGCATGGTTGTTAGAGACCAAATACTAACACCACGTACCAAATTTCAATCGGATCGGATGACATTTGCTCCTCTAAGAGGCTCCGGAGGTCAAATCTGGGGATCGGCTTATATGGGGGCTACATATAATTATGGACCGATACGGACCAATTTTGGCATGGTTGTTAGAGACAATATACTAACACCACGTACCAAATTTCAATCGGATCGGATGACTTTTGCTCCTCTAAGAGGCTCCGGAGGTCAAATCTGGGGATCGGTTTATATGGGGGTTATATATAAATAGGGGCCGACGTGGGTCAATTTTTGCATGGTCATTAAAGAACATATACCAACACCATGTACCAAATTTCAGCCGGATCGGATGAAATTTGCTTCTCTTAGAGCAATCGCAAGCCAAATCGGGGGATCGGTTTATAGGGGGGCTATATATTATTATGGATTGATATATGATACTTTTGGCATGGTTGTTAAATATCATATACTACCACCACGCACCAAATTTCAACCAGATCGGATGAATTTTGCTTCTCCAAAAGGCACCGGAGGTCAATTATATAATATAATTATGGACTGATAGGAACCAATTCCTGCATGGTTGTTGGATACCATATACTAACATCACGTACCAAATTTCAACCGAATGTAAAGAATTTTGCTCTTCCAAGGGGCTCTGGAGGTGAAATCTGGGGATCGGTTTATATGGGGCCTATATATAATTATGGACCGATATCGACCAATTTTTGCATGGGAGTTTGAGGCCATATAGTAACACCACGTACCAAATTTCAACTGAATCAGATGAATTTTGGTCTTCCAAGAGGCTCCGGAGGTCAAATCTGGTGATCGGTTTATATGGGGGCTATATATAATTATGGACCGATGTGCACGAACTTTTGCATGGTTGTTAGCGACCATATACCAACACCATGTACCAAATTTCAGCCGGATCGGATGAAATTTGGTTCTCTTAGAGGCTCCGCAAGCCAAATCTGGGGATCGGTTTATAGGGGGCTATATGTAATTATGGACCGATATGGACCAAGGTTGTTAGAGACCATATACTAACACCATGTACCAAATTTCAGCCGGATCGGATGAAATTTGCTTCTCTTAGAGCAATCGCAAGCCAAATTTGGGGGTCCGTTTATATGGGGGCTATACGTAAAAGTGGACCGATATGGCCCATTTGCAATACCATCCGACCTACATCAATAACAACTACTTGTGCCAAGTTTCAAGTCGATAGCTTCGGAAGTTAGCGTGATTTCAAGAGACGGACGGACGGACATGCTCAGATCGACTCAGAATTTCACCACGACCCAGAATATACTTTATGGGGTCTTAGAGCAATATTTCGATGTGTTACAAACGGTATGACAAAGTTAATATACCCCCATCCTATGGTGGAGGGTATAGAAAAACTTTAATCCAAAGATGCTAAATCCAAAATAATAAGTTTCATCTTTTTCATCTTAAATCAAAAAATTCAACATTTCACTTAATTTATGGACGATTTCTTTAAATCAAAAATATGTTTCCTTACTTCAAGGAAAACTTTCCTTTTTTCAAAGACATGCGACTTTAACGGAGGGATGCAAAATTCTAAAATGTGTGTCCTAAATTTAATGAAAATTAAATTTAATGAAGAAAAGATTATAAATTTTATTTTAAATAAAATTTCATTATTTGTAAGAAATTTGTTTTTAATATTTTGTAAATTGTGTATCCTAAAATTTAGGTTGTACAATCTTTAATATAACGAAAATATTTTTCTCAGTGTAATGGTGGGGGCCGCTGTAAAGGTCGATGGTCGCTTTCCACTCGTATTCATGGATCTTGGGGTTAAAATAAATGCCCAATATTAACGGGAAAATGTCTTAAAGACATTTTCCTTAAGGTTTGAAAGTATTGAATACTTCTTAGTACGAATGAACTAAAGTATTTTTCTATGCTAAGCGTTATTCATATGTATGATAAGCTTTCTATAATAAAGGAAGACATAATTATCATTTTATATGAAATTTTACTAAATTTGAGGAAACTGGGTTTTAGTTCGGGTTTTGTTTATTTTTACGAATGCTTTGTTATCAGTGAATAAAATTTTCTTGTTCAGTAGTAAATTCTGTTACCCAGCGAAGAAATCAGTATTAGTAAAATTCCATGCCTTATTCTAGTTAATTAACTATTCCTAACTGCTTTCAGTTTAGGATTTTTTTTTTTACTGAAACAAATAAATTTTATTATTTCACACAAAATTAAAAAAAAAATGGCTAAACTAAATTGATGAACACTTTTTCCTTTAGTTTCGAAGGCACTTTTTTCTGGGTTTTATATATCAAAGACATTTTTAACTTGAAACATTGCACAATATCTATTTGGAGTCGAGTCTGAATATGGAAATTTTAGTTGTCGCTAACATATTTTTAAAGGATTTTGAGAGCACACGAAGAAAAATGTTGAAAAAGGAATAAATAAACATTTGTCTCCTAGAATCAAGTATGCAAAATTCAAATTTAAAGGAGAATTGTGTCTTATTCTTAATTCAATTCTCCGCTTTTATCGCTCGGACACAATACTAAAATCATTAGTGTACACTCAAAAAAAAGTGAACTCACTATTTCACTAAAGCCAATTTAACTATATTTTAGTTCATGAACTTATTATATTTGGTGAAAGTTTCACTTACTCTAATAATTTTTTGCGTACGTTAGTTAAATGAACTAAAAGACGGAAAAAAATTATACACAAGTTGAGGATAGAGATTTACTAAATTCGTATTTGTCATAAAATAGTTCAGTATTTCTTCAACTTTGTAAATTTTACTACAAAAGTGTCCATTATGAACTTCGTATGTCACTAAAGACATTCTTGCAATTTTGAACTCCAATTTTTTCCTTCAAACTACAAAATTTTCTTTAAAAAGTGAAAAAAAATATTAAGGTCTAATAAATTTGTCGAAAAATATTTACTTATTTTTGTGATATCGGCGCGATGCCTGCGCTTTTAATACTGTTTAGTTAAAAATTTCTAAAAATATTCAAAGTTCTCTAAAATTAATCAAAAGTTTTCTTCCTGGTGGGTTCACTGTTTTTTCAGTGTAAAGAGAAAATCTTTGGAACTGGGCATGATTTTTTCCAGTGTAGAAAGAATATTAATTCTACTCCCTGAGCAAAGTTTCACGTTAACCGGAGTACCACTTTGACCTTTGTGGTCATATAAGTGTATATCGGGCAAAAGATGTATATGGGAGCTATATCTAAAGCCGAACCGATTTCTTCCAAAATATGTCTATTCTGACCCAAAATAGACATTTGTGCCAAACTTGAAATCGATTGAACTAGTACTGCCACCTGGACTTTGATTACAAAAATGTGTTCACAGGGACATCAATTCTCTACACAAATAAAATTTTGGAAAAATTTTCTATAGAATTAAAATTTTGGCAAAATTTTCTATAGAATTAAAATTTTGGCAAAATTTTCTATAGAATTAAAATTTTGGCAAAATTTTCTATAGAATTAAAATTCTGGCAAAATTTTCTATAGAATTAAAATTTTGGCAAAATTTTCTATAGAAATAAAATTTTGACAAAAGTTTCTATAGAAATAAAATTTTCACAAATTTTTCTATAGAAATAAAATATTGACCAAATTTTTTAAAGCAATAAAATATTAACAAAATTTTGTATAGCAATAAAATATTGACAAAATTTTCTATAGAAATAAAATTTTAACAAAATAAAATTTTGACAAAATTTTCTATAGATATAAAATTTTAACAAAATTTTCTATAGAAATAAAATTTTGACAAAATTTTCTATAGATATAAAATTTTAACAAAATTTTCTATAGAAATAATATTTTGACAAAATTTTCTATAGAAATAAAATTTTGACAAAATTTTCTATAGAAATAAAATTTTAACAAAATTTTCTATAGAAATAAAATTTTGACAAAATTTTCTATAGAAATAAAATTTTAACAACATTTTCTATAGAAATAAAATTTTGACAAAATTTTCTGAGAAAATTTTCTGCAGAAATAAAATTTTGACAAAATTTTCTATAGAAATAAAATTTTGACAAAATTTTCTATAGAAATAAAATTTTGAGAAAATTTTCTATAGAAATAAAATTTTGAGAAAATTTTCTGCAGAAATAAAATTTTGACAAAATTTTCTATAGAAATAAAATTTTGAGAAAATTTTCTATAGAAATAAAATTTTGACAAAATTTTCTATAGAAATAAAATTTTGAGAAAATTTTCTATAAAAATAAAATTTTGACAACATTTTCTATAGAAATACAATTTTGACAAAATTTTCTATAGAAATAAAATTGTGACAAAATTTTCTATAGAAAAAAAAATTAGACAAAATTTTTTATGAAAATAAAATTTTTAAAGTTTTATAGAAATAAAATGTTGACAAAATTTTCTATAGAAATAAAATGTTAACAAAATGTCTATAGAAATAAAATTTTGTCTACAATTTCGTTCCGGAGGAAAGTACATTTTCTTTGTGTATCTGTATCTGTAGGTGTTATGGCAAAAGTTTTGTGGTATTAAAGCAATCTAATGTACCTCAATTACATTATTTCTCGTAAACGAATGCATATGCGAGTCGATTTCAGTATGTATCCATCCTACTTAGGTGATAACAAAATAAAAACATTTTTCTAAGGGTTTTCCATTTCACTTCCTCATGAAAAAAATGTATACAAACATTTTAATATAGAGTAAACAATGTCTAGGTAAAAAGCGATAAATACCAAATATTTGATGATGGCAAATATATACTCGTTGATAATAACACTACGATGAGAACTGATGATGATGATGGTGAATTGGAAGATTTAAATTGAATTGCATGCCTTGAGCCATTCGAGAGTTCACCACAATGTAACAGAAAAATGAAAATATTCCCGAACATGAGCAAATAATAAGTCATAAATCAAGAGATAAGGATATATGTAACAAGGTAAAGAATCGTGCACTGAGAAAAACTGGAAGTACAGATTATCTAATTAACATAGTGGCGGTAAAAAATACAGAGAGGCATCATGCGAGCCACCATGGTGCAATGGTTAGTATATACATGAGAGCTATATTCAAACCTGAATCAATTTTAAGGCAGGTTATGTGGCAGCCCGATGTATCAGGCTCACTTAGACTATTCAGTCCATTGTGATACCACAGTGGTGAACTTCTCTCTTATCACTGAGTGCTGCCCGATTTCATGTTAAGCTCAATGATGAGGGACCTCCTTTTCATAGCCATATATATATGTTAAAAAATTTGAGTTCCACACATATTGCTTTTACACCCAAACATATCAAACGCAGTCCGTGCACTTTCGCATCTAAAAAGAACATTTTCACTATTTTTTGGCAACGCTGTTGGGATACTACTATGAAACATCAAATTGTGCCTTATTAAAGACTTAAAGCCAGAAAAGAATAGTGCTTCATATAAACGAAATGGACTGGAAAAAATTATTTTTTTTATTTTCATTCCAAAAAATAAAAAATTTGTAACAATTTGTTTTTCAAACGTTTTTTTTTCGTGTTTGGCTAAAAAACAAACAGTTAAATCGATCCCAGATGCATCTGAATACGTAAATTCACCATCAAAATCAATCTCCAGCTCCATCGGATTCCAAATCATATCCCTACGGGAAATGGATCATACACAGGACCGGTACAGGACTAGTCCCTGGTGTATATGGACCAGTCCCAGTTCTGGTCAAAACGTAAGGGAGGGACCGGTCACTTTAACATGGGTTTGACATTGACGGGGTAAGTTTACACTTTAGGACACGTCTTGGACTCATTCCAAAGGACACGTCCTGGGACAATTTAGTAGGAGCACCCTATAGACAAACTATTGAGAATCTGTTTCCTTTTTGGCACGAATCGTATCAGAAGTGATAAACTTTCGAACTATGTTGAACAATAGATTATTCTGATAATCGTATTTCACTAAATGTGTATATCCAATAAGATTCTAATTTCAAGCGACTTTGGAAATCAATAAATTCTGACTATTTAAAATTTGCGACAAACTGGAGCACCGGTACCAGTCCTGTGATATGTCCGTCAGTAGTAATTTGCACCAATTTCCCGTAGGGATGTTAAAGATTGGGAAAAAACTGAGAGTCCACCAACTTCTTCCAACACTAAATTTCAGTTAGTATCGTCAGCAAAACAGTGTCTCCCTATCACTGCAGGTATTAATTCGAGACCACAAACACCATGTACTTCGAAGCGTAAACAATCAACAACAATTCAAAGAAAAATATAACTATTTTTTTTTTTAATCAAAATTTTTATTGAATTTTAAAAATATCCAATTAAAAATTAAATTATTACATGTTAGCCTGATACCGAAACAGGCAATTGACGTCCAAATGCATTATATCTAATTATACAATTATTTTTCTTTTTCCGAGCTTTATGGACAGATATAGATTAAAGAACATGGTTAATAGAGCCATTGAAAAGAAAACGCCAGATACCAATCTATACACGCCTGGACTGTACATGTTTCGGTTCGGGCGAATGAACCTTTCCACAGCCTTTAGTATAGATCTGGCTGGGAGAGATAACTCAATTTTGGGCCAAATTTTTTAATTGACACAAAAATTAATTGTGTCAATAAATTTTTTAATTGGAGCAATTAATTGTTTAATTGATTTTGGTGTTAATTAAAAGATTTGTTGAACCAATTTAATTTTTATTGGATATTTTAAAAAATTCTATTAAAATTTTAAATGAAAAATCATTTCTGTGATTGAAGACATTTCAATCAAAAATTAATTGGATCAGTTAATTTTGTGATTGAAGACAAAAATATTTTTTTTTGTTTTCTGTGGCATTGGAAGATGTTATGGGTGAGGATTTCGACTCCCGCTGCGTTTGGAATCTCTAGAGGATTTAAAGTGTCTCTTAATTTGACGTTGTTTAATGCTTTTTGCACATATTAATATTTTCCGGTGTTTAAAGAATTTTAAAAGGAATCTAGCCGGCATTATTTTCAAAATTTCTTTTTTATTTTGCTAGAAATTAAATTGAAAATAAAGTTCATGTCATTTGCAGTGTTTAATTTGCATATAAACATATGTTTTTATTTTCACCGCCATGCTTTCGATAATATGAAAACACCCTGAAATTCAGAACACAAAATGTTCACGTTTGTGGTATTATCGTGAATAGTGGAAGTGGAATGCTGGATGTGCGGACATACACTAGAGGTGCGCATGTGAGTAATATTTTACTCACGACGGAAAAATCTTCCTCACGCACACTCACGCACGATATTGTTTGGTAGGACTCACGTTCATGCACACTCACGAAAAGGAAATTTGTACTCACGCACGAAAATGTCATGACTCACGAAAAATACCGTGACTCACGAAAAATATCGTGACTCACGAAAAATGTCATGACTCGGGAACAATTTTTTGAGTAATTTACCTTAGCGACGTGTCTGAAAACATGAGCATTATTAAAATCGAGAGCGTTATTACACTCTTAACATCCCAGGTGTCACTAAAATTGTAAATGAATTTAACTCTTAAGCGTTTTATGTTTGTGAGCGGGATTATTTTCGTGAGCGTAAAGCTTTACTCATGCACACTCACGAAGATAATATTTTCGTGACTCACGCTCACGCACGACATTTTGGTTTGTTAATCACGCTCACGCACACTCACGCCGGTGCCATGAGCGTGACTCACGACTCATGCGTGAGTCACGACAATTTTCGTGAGTTACGGCAATTTCGTGACACGTGCACACCTCTAGCATACACCCAGTAAAAGTGAACCCACCATGAAAGATATTGTAGCTTTATGTAGTAGAAAATTCTAACTAAAATATTTTAGTAATTGCAACATGATACAAATAAGTTTATATTTGTTGTCAAATTGAAGAAAATTTATTAAAAATAATAAATTTCTTTCAGTTGTTTAAAAAAATTCATATGTTGAAGGAAAAAATTGATTTTAAAAATTGTTAAAATATCTTTAGCGCCATACAAAGTTAGTAAAATTTACTCATTTAAGAGATTTATGAAATCAATTTAAGAAAACTTTTCCCGTTTTAGGAAAATATGTAAAATTGTGTACTATATTCTAGTAAAATTGTGTACTATATTCGTATAAAACCTTTTTTCTTATTTTTAGTTGACGTCATTAAAGTAAGTAAAAAAATATATTCAAATTCAAAGAACATTTACTCACAATCACAGAAAAAAATTTCACGAAAGTTTTTCCAATTAAAGTTTTGACCCATTACATGTCAAGACCATTTAAAATAAAAAAAAATTAAATTCATTTATATATTTACACTGAACTTCAGTTGGAAAATATAAAAAAACATAAAAAAAAAACAAAACGAAACGAAACGTTGCCTAATTTCATTTGTAAACAAAGATCTGCGATATTAAATGTTGCCAAGTATCTGTACTCAAGCGAGTACAATGACAGGGAATGGGTTAATTGAGTTTTAAAAAATATTCAATTAAAAATTTAATTGATTCAAATTTTCTTAATTGAAACAAAAATCAATCACAAAAATTAATAGTATCACTTAATTTTTTAATTAGAACAATTAATTTTTTAATGGACGTTCAATTAATTTTTTTAATTAATACGATAATTTCTGTGATTGAAGACATTTCAATGAAAATATTAATTGGATTAATTAATTTCGTGATTGCATCTGTGTGATTGGCAAAAATTAACTAAAATCAATAAATTTTCCGGAACTAAAATAAAGTTAAGTTGGTGACCCCTTTTTTGAGCGAATGGAAATAGGTTGATTGTTGCGAGGTGATGAAAAAAATGCGATTTGCAATGAATCGGTTGTTCACTGTGTCTACTACGATTTGCAATAAATCGGTGGTTCACTGTGGGGCACCAAAGGTGGTGAAATTCTCCCTTATCAATGAGTGCTGCTTTAATGCAAATGCTGGAATATTTGATTATACCAATTACCGAAGACAAATAAAAATAATAATTGAAAATTTAATTTCAATTAATTTAAATTGAACCAATAATGTTGGTTTTAATAACAATTTTTAATTGAAAAATTGATCATTCAATTGAATATTTTGTCAAGAATTCAATTAAAAGCATTTGGCGACTGATATTTTTTCCTATATATAATGGGGAATATGCAAATCAGAGGTGAAATTATAAAACTCACAACATAGATCTGTAGATGATAATAAAATAAATCCGAATGAGCACTAAATTTATAATAAAGTTCAATAAATGTAAACTATGGTAAACACTTTTAGTAATACGTAGAATAAAAGCACTATATGCTGCAGCTTGTTTCTATAAAATTTAAGCATAAATAATAAAGCAAATTATAATTATTGAAAATACAAAATATCCGAAAACAAAGAATGAAAAACTTTCAACAAAAACTATAAAAATCATTCGAAACATGAAACATCAGCTTGCAATACCAAAAGACAAAACAAACAATCGTTCCACGCAGAGTGGGGTCAAATGCCCCGGACAGACGTTTGCCTATAAGAGAGAACAAGAAGTAAAGAAAAGAATTACCTGCTATAACCGAAGGAGGTTTAGCAACCGTTTTTTCTGATGCGGCGGCAACTTCTGTTGTTACAGCTCCAAAATTGTTACAATCCAAACTTGTGTCGGTTGCTGGTGTAACCTCCGGTTTGTGATGTTGATGTTTCAATGGAATTTCTCTGCTCAAATTGCATGCATTGGACCTTAGTTTCGTTGATGTTGTTGTTGTTGCTGAAGCGTTGTTGTTGTCTACTACTACTGCAGTGCTGGGCGATTTTGTTGGAGGTTTAACGCTGCCACCACTGCCAGAGTTGTTGGTCATATCGTTAGCAGCAGCTGCGTTGGTTTTAGGGGCAAAACCGTTTTCAGTTTTCCCAATAATGACAGTTGGTGACTCCGTCAGAAGAGGTATTTCTTGGTGGTGTAATGATGAGCCAGCGGATGTTGCTGCTATGGGCAATGTTGATGGCGATAAATGACCCGGTATCGGTGAATTGGAGGCAGACGATGATGAATCAATGGGCTGTGTACCACCATTGATGATACCAGCCGATGTGGCACGCTGTGATCGAGTTATGAATCTGAAAAAAAAAACAACGAGTATTAGAACGATGCCTTATGTTCAAAGGGCAACATATGAATCATTTTTCGTTAAAAGCAGCAGATTTCAACAACAAAAAAAAAAGACCGTTAGCTTATCCTAACATTTAATCTCATCAGCTTTGTAGTATGTCTAAGCTGCATAATTATGAATCATTTGGTCAAACGATTTGCCATGGTTTTACAAATAAAGCTTTGGAAGATTGGTATCGTAATATAGAAAATTTTGTCAAAATTTTATTTCTATAGAAAATTTTGTCAAAATTTTATTTCTATAGAAAATTTTGTCAAAATTTTATTTCTATAGAAAATTTTGTCAAAATTTTATTTCTATAGAAAATTTTGTCAAAGTTTTATTTCTATAGAACATTTTGTCAAAATTTTATTGTTGTTGTTGTTTTTTTATTTCAGCTTAAAACCATACATTGACTAAACTACAAGAGTAGCTTAACCAACAGAGGAAAAGAATGAAAAAAAAATTTTATTTCTATAGAAAATTTTGTCAAAATTTTATTTCTATAGAAAATTTTGTCAAAATTTAATTTCTATAGAAAAATAGCAATATTTTATTGCTATACACAGTTTTGTCACAATTTTATTTCTATAGAAAATTCTGTCAAAATTTTATATTTATAGAAAATTTTGTCAAAATTTTATTTCTATAGAAAATTTTGTCAAAATTTTAATTCTATAGAAAATTTTAACAAAATTTTATTTCTATAGAAAATTTGGTAAAATTTTATTTCTATAGAAAATTTGGTAAAATTTTATTTCTATAAAAAATTTTGTCAAAATTCAATTGCTATAGAAAATTTTGTCAAAATTCAATTGCTATAGAAAATTTTGTCAAAATTTTATTTCTATAGAAAATTTCGTCAATATTTTATTACTATACAAAATTTTGTCACAATTTTATTTCTATAGAAAATTTTGTCACAATTTTATTTCTATAGAAAATTTTGTCAAAATTTTATTTCTATAGAAAATTTTGTCAAAATTTTATTTTTATTGAAAATTTTGTCAAAATTTTATTTCAATAGAAGATTTTGTGAAAATTTTATTTCAATAGAAAATTTTGTCAAAATTTTATTTCTATAGAAAATTTTGTCAAAATTTTATTTCTATAGAAAATTTTGTCAAAATTTTATTTCTATAGAAAATTTTGTCAAAATTTTATTTCTATAGAAAATTTTGTCAAAATTTTATTTCTATAGAAAATTTTGTAAAAATTCAATTGCTATAGAAAATTTTGTCAAAATTCAATTGCTATAGAAAATTTTATTTCTATAGAAATTTTTGTCAAAATTTTATTTCATAGAAAATTTTGTGAACATTTTATTTCAATAGAAAATTTATCAAAATTTTATTTCTATCGAAAATTTTGTCAAAATTTTATTTCTATAGAAAATTTTGTCAAAATTTAATTTCTATAGAAAATTTTGTCAAAATTTTATTTCTATAGAAAATTTTGTCAAAATTTCATTGCTATAGAATATTTTGTCAAAATTTTATTTCAATAGAAAATTTTGTGAAAATTTTATTGCTATAGAAAAATTTGTCAAAATTTTATTGCTATAGAAAATTTTGTCAAAATTTCATTGCTATAGAAAATTTTGTCAATATTTTATTTCTATAGAAAATTTCGTGAAAATTTTAGTTATATAGAAAATTTTGTCAAAATTTTATTTCTATAGAAAATTTTGTCAACATTTTATTTCTATAGAAAATTTTGTCAAAATTTTATTTCTATAGAAAATTTTGTCAAAATTCTAATTCTAAAGGGTGATACGGTCAAAATTTGGTCAATATAAACTTGACGTATTTCTTTCAATTTTGCATTTAAAAACCCTGAACACCCCTCATTTTGAAGGTGTGTGTGTGTAGAATGTTGCTCCTATTTTGATTTTGGAATTCACTCTTCAGTTGTCAAAATGCCGTCCAAGCAAGAAGAGCAGCGTATCAAAATTTTGCTCGCGCATCGCGAAAATCGGAGCTACTCCCACCCAAAGCTGGCAAAATCGCTAAAAGTTGCCAAATCAACCGTTACAAATGTAATTAAAGTGTTTGGGGAACGTTTGTCGACAGCCAGGAAGTCTGGATCGGGGGGAAATCGAAAACCGTAAGCCGCTGAGACGACAAAGAGAGTTGCCGGTAGTTTCAAGCGAAACCCTAACCTCTCTCTCCGAGATGCCGCAAATAAGCTGGGTGTATCGTCTACAACCGTGCATCGAGCCAAAAAACGAGCCGGACTATCGACTTACAAGAAGGTAGTGACTCCAAATCGCGATAATAAACAAAATACGACGGCCAAAGCGCGATCCCGGAGGCTGTACACGACGATGCTGACGAAGTTTGACTGCGTGGTAATGGACGACGAAACCTACGTCAAAGCCGACTACAAGCAGCT
This sequence comes from Haematobia irritans, assembly GCF_050003625.1. Lineage (NCBI taxonomy): Eukaryota > Metazoa > Arthropoda > Insecta > Diptera > Muscidae > Haematobia > Haematobia irritans. The sequence goes on along the minus strand of NC_134400.1, from coordinate 149,660,775 downwards.
TCCGGGACAGGAGTTTTATACGGCAAAAGGAAGGGGAAAGGTAGCAGATATTTTCAAGCACATAAAACTGTCAAAGTTCGCAAAGAAATATCTGGTTTGGCAAGCCATCTGTACCTGTGGCTTGAAAAGCAGCATTTTCATAGCTTCCGGGACTGTCAACCAAGAAATTTACGTGAAAGAGTGTTTGAATAAACGTCTGCTGCCTTTCCAGAGAAACAAGGTTGTTCCGTACTGTTTTGGCCGGATTTGGCATCTTGCCATTACGGTAAAAAGGCCATGGAGTGGTACGCCGCCAACAACGTGCAGGTGGTTCCCAAGGAGAAGAACCCTCCCAACACGCCAGAGCTCCGCCCAATTGAGAAATACTGGGCTATTGTCAAGCGGAACCTAAAGAAGACCAAAAAAACTGCTAAGGACGAGCAGCAGTTCAAGGCAAACTGGCTTTCTGCGGCGAAGAAGATGAACAAGGTGGCTGTACAAAATCTGATGGCAGGTGTCAAGCGTGAGGCTCGGCAATTCGGATTTGGAAAAGCGAAAGCCTAACTGAATATTTTTCCTGAATTTTATACTAATTGAACTTGAAAAAAAAAATTAATTTGATTTTTTAAATAAACGATTTCACCGATTTACACGCGTTTTCCCTTGACCAAATTTTGAACGTATCACCCTTTATAGAAAATTTTGTAAATTTTTTTCTATAGACAATTTTGTCAAAATTTTATTTCTATAGAAAATTTTGTCAACATTTTATTTCTATAAAAAATTTTGTCAACATTTTATTGCTATAGAAAATTTTGTCAATATTTTATTTCTATAGAAAATTTTGTCAAGATTTTATTTCTATAGAAAATTGTGTAAAAAATCTACATTTTTTTGGTAGAATTGTACCAACTGTGGCTCATATATCTATAACAAAGTCCACAATTACCTATAGTTAATTAGGTCGAATTGAAGTGTTGTGAAGTCAATTATCGGAGACTTTTTTTTAGGCACTTTTCAATTCAACCAATTATTTTCGTATTTGACTTAATAAAAATCGTATTTGATTTAAGTTTTTCATTCAATTTACCAATAATTGAGTTTTTATTGCCTCTTTTTTTCTGTGTACAAACTGATCTGATATTTATATATGTGCTATATATGATAATTCATTGTGAGGAGATGTTTTCAAAGAAAATTCTGGTATGAGTTCCATGGTGATGGGAATGTAAAATTCGGCTTGACCGAACTTCTTGAAGTATATACTTGTTTTTGTCTAAAATCTATGTGTCGAAACCCCAACTTTTTATGCCGGAACAAAACTAAACAATCGCTGTTGTAAATTGTGAAATATCGAGCTGAAATATCTCAATTTACACATTATGAATTGATTCCCCTAAGTGATAGGTTGGTTCAAATTATTCAATGACAAAGCGTTAAATTCAAAGTGGTCAACATGTCTACAGGAAATGAATGGAAGAAAGTGTGAAGAAATCAAAATGGATCGATCTTTCTAATATAAAAGAAAAATTGGTGAATAGAAACACTTCGAGTTTTTTGATACAAATTAGCCATTTTTATAGCAAATAATTGTTTGCTAAAATTTCCAAAAAAAACTAATAACAGGTTTCCAAACAATATCTGGTAGAAGTATTTAATTAAGCTACTTCTCAACATTGTGTATCTCATTCATGACAATTTGCTGCCACCAGGTACCGCTGCCAAAAATAATTTTTTTATTAATAAAATTAACTTTTGAATGATGTAGAAGGGATGTAGCAATAAAGTCTACACCCAGAATAAAGTGGACGCGCCATGAAAGAAAATGTAGGTTTAGAAAATCTTAACTAAAATATGTAAAAACTGCAACATGCTACACAAAAGCTAATATTTTTTATGAAATTGAAGAAAATGTATTAAAAGTAATACCATTTTTTTTAAATTTGTGTTTTTTTTTTCTTGACGGAAGTACATTGTTTGCGAAAAAAATACAGATAACCAGCCATAAAAAACAAAAATATTTTATTAATTGCAATACGATATAAATAAGTTAATACAAATTGAAGAAAATTTGTTGGGAGAAATCTAGAAAAAGAAAGAAAGAAAGTAGCTACACTGAAAAAACAGTGAACTCACCAGGAAAGAAAATTTTAGTTAATTTTAGAAAATTTAAATTAATCTGTATTAGAAACGCAGATGTCACATCGACTTCACAAAAATAAGTAAATAATTTTCGACAAATTCAAAAAAACTTATTAGACAAAATTAACAGTTTTCACTTATTAAAGAAAATGTCGTAGTTTGAAGAAACAAAATGGGAGTTCAAAATTATAAAAATGACTTTCGAAGTTTAAGATGGGTAAATTATTGGTAAAATTAAAAAAAATATAAGAAATTCTGAACTATTTTGTGGGAGACACGAATTTAGTTAATCTTTGTGCTTCATTTGTTTATAATTTTTTTCCTCTGTTTTAGTTAATAGTCATGTAGATTTTCTTAAAACGTAATAATCAGGGCTTCCAATTTTGCAGATTTATCGGCATTTTAACGATTTTTTTACTCAAAAAATAGCACATGCCGGTTTTCCTTTTTTTGCCTCAAAAATGACGATATTAGCTCCGCCCAAAATTGTCGTTCGTTTATTCCAAAAAACCAGCAAAAGAGAAACGGAGAGACTATATTTGGCAGTTATACATAGAGAAATTGAAAGTTTTTGCTTGAGATTTCTTATCGGAGCTATATACATAATTTTACATTTATAGGTCAGTACTATATTCGATTTTTGCGTTGAAATTTTCGCGGTTACTTTAGGAAAACAGTTCAATATACAGTAGATAAATTAACTCAATTGATGCACATCTTCTTGTTTCTCTAGATTTCGGCAAGACTTTACAGGAATATGTTTGTTTTCATGTATACTTTTTTTGATTATTTAAGGAAGTAAAGTGATTTTCAACTTGATAATCGAACATAGTACCACTAAAATTGAGTCCATTATTAAAAAAAAAGTGAAAACCGATCAAACACTGAAAAACAGTGAACATTGAGAAAACATTGGGTTAATTTTGGAAAATTTTGAATATTTTTAGAAAATGTTAACTAAACAGTATTACAAACGCTGACATCACGCCGATATGACAAAAATAAGTAAATATTTTTCAACAAATTCAAGAAAAAATATCAGACATAAATAATATGTATACCCTCCACCATAGGATATACCCCCATCCTTTGCCATTCCGTTTGTAACACATCGAAATATTGCTCTAAGACCCTATAAAGTATATATATATTTTCTGGGTCGTGGTGAAATTCTGAGTCGATCTGAGCATGTCCGTCCGTCTGTTGAAATCACGCTACCTTCCGAACGAAACAAGCTATCGACTTGAAACTTGGCACAAGTAGTTCTTATTGATGTAGGTCGGATGGTATTGCAAATGGGCCATAACCGTCCACTTTTACGTATAGCCCCCATATAAACGGACCCCCAAATTTGGCTTGCGAGGCTCTAAGAGAAGCAAATTTCATCCGATCCGGCTGAAATTTGGTACATGCTGTCAATATATGGTCTCTAACAACCATGCAAAAATTGGTCCACATCGGTCCATAATTATATATAGCCTCCATATAAACCGATCCCCCGATTTGGCTTGCGGAGCCTCTAAGAGAAGCAAATTTCATCCGATCCGGCTGAAATTTGGTACATGGTGTTAGTATATGGTCTCTAACAACCACGCAAAAATTGGTCCACATCGGTCAATAATTATATATAGCCCTCGTATAAACCGATCCCCCGATTTGGCTTGTGGAGCCTCTAAGACAAGCAAATTTCATCCGATCCGGCTGAAATTTGGTACATGGTGTTAGTATGTGGTCTCTAACAACCATGCAAAAATTGGTCCACATCGGTCCATAATTATATATAGCCCCCATATAAACCGATCACCAGATTTGACCTCCGGAGCCTCTTGGAAGACCAAAATTCATCTGATTCAGTTGAAATTTGGTACGTGGTGTTACTATATGGCCTCAAACTCCCATGCAAAAATTGGTCGATATCGGTCCATAATTATATATAGGCCCCATATAAACCGATCCCCAGATTTCACCTCCAGAGCCCCTTGGAAGAGCAAAATTCTTTACATTCGGTTGAAATTTGGTACGTGATGTTAGTATATGGTATCCAACAACCATGCAGGAATTGGTTCCTATCAGTTAATAATTATATTATATAATTGACCTCCGGTGCCTTTTGGAGAAGCAAAATTCATCCGATCTGGTTGAAATTTGGTGCGTGGTGGTAGTATATGATATTTAACAACCATGCCAAAAGTGGTCCATATCAATCCATAATAATATATAGCCCCCATATAAACCGATCCCGAGATTGGGTTTTGGAGTCTCTTGGAGGAGCAAATTTCATCCGAGTGAGTTGAAATTTGGTACATTGTGCTAGTTAACAACCATGCCTAACTAGGTCCATATCGGTCTATAATTATATATAGCCCTAAGAGAAATCGATCCCCAATCACACAAAAATTGGTCCATATCAAGTTCATAATTGTATATAGCCCCCATATTTCAATTCTGGCTCTCTACGTACCGTGCAAAAAGTCCATATCGATTCGCAATTATTTGTAGACTTAACTATACACAACTTTTTTGTCTAATATATACCACGTATGGACTAGCTCACAATTTAGAAAACGATGCTAAGAAGGTTTAAGATACCACAACCCAAGTAATTCGATTGTGAATGACATTCATTCGTAGAAGTTTCTATGCAATCCATGGTGGAGGGTACATAAGATTCGGCCTGGCCGAACTTACGGCCGTATATACTTGTTTTCACTTGTTGAAGAAAATTTTGTAGTTTGAAGGAAAAATTTGGAGTTAAAAATTGCAAGAATATCTTTAGTGACATACGAAGTTCATGATGGACGCAGTTTTAGTAAAATTTACAAATTTAAAGAAATAATGAACTATTTTGTGAGAAATAAGTAAATCTTTATGCTTAATTTGTGTATAATTTTTTCCTGTTTTTAGTTCATTTAACTAACGCAAAAAATTGTTAGAGTAAAGAAAACTTTCTCCAAACATAACAATTCCATGAACTAAAATAAAGTTAAGTTGGCTTTAGTGAAATAGAGAGTTCACTTTTTTTGAGTGAATAGCCAAATTATATGTAAGACCTATATCTAAGTCTTAGTTAGATCGAATCTGTTAGTAAGATCGCACAGAAAAAACTATAACCAAGATATTTCCAATTAAAAAGTTGAAGTTGAACATTTTTTCAATTATGGATTAATAAACAATTTAAAAGACAATATTAAGAATGTTTAATAAACCTTGCCATCGGTAACTGTTATCATAACCCACACTCAAAAAAAATTTACTTGAATTCAAAGATTTTGTCGTATTTCTTTATGGTTCTAAAATACTTCTAGATTTCCAATTTTAGGCAAATTGGATAAAAAACTGCGGTTTCTATAAGTCCAAGACCTCAAATCGGGAGATCGGTTTGTATAGGGGCTATATCAAAACCTAGACCGATATAGCCCATCTTCGAACTTGACCTGCCTGCAGACAAAAGCATGATTGCTTCATTATTGAAGACTGTAGCGTGATTACAACAGACAGACAGACGGACATGGTTATTATACCCTGCGCCACACTGTGGAACAGGGTATTATAAGTTAGTGCATATGTTTGCAACACCCAGAAGGAGACGAGATAGACACATGGTGTCTTTGGCAAAAATGCTCAGGGTGGGCTCTTGAGTCGATATAGCGATGTCCGTCTGTCCGTGAACACATTTGTGTAATCAAAGTCTAGGTCGCAGTTTTAGTCCAATCGACTTCAAATTTGGCACAACTATGTGTTTTGGCTCAGAATAGATCCCTATTGATTTTGGAAGAAATCGGTTCAGATTTAGATATAGCTCCCATATATATCTTTCGCCCGATATGGACTAATACGGTCCCAGAAGCCAGAGTTTTACCCCAATTTGGTTGAAATTTTGCACAGGGAGTAGAATTAGCATTGCAGCTATGCGTGCCAAATTTGGTTGAAATCGGTTCAGATTTAGATATAGCTCCAATATATAGCTTTCGGCCGATTTACACTCATAGGACCACAGAGGCCAATTTTTTGCTCCGCTTTAGTTGAAATTTTGCACAGGGAGTGGGATTAGCATTGTAGCTATGCGTGCCAAATTTGGTTGAAATCGTTTCAGATTTAGATATAGCTCCCATATATAGCTTTCGCCCGATTTATACTCACATGACCACAGAGGCCAATTTTTAACTCCGATTTACTTGAAATTTTGCACAGGGAGTAGAATTAGTATTGTAGCTATGTGTGCCAAATTTGATTGAAATCGGTTCAGATTTAGATATAGCTCCCATATATATGTTTTTCTGATTTGGACAAAAATGGTCAAAATACCAACATTTTCCTTGTAAAATCGCCGCTGCTTAGTCGAAAAGTTGTAAAAATTACTCTAATTTTCCTAAACTTCTAATACATATATAGCCCCCAACACATTTGACGGATGTGATATGGTATCGAAAATTTAGATCTACAAAGTGGTGCAGGGTATAATATAGTCGGCCCCGCCCGACTTTAGACTTTCCTTACTTGTTTTAAGTAATGAATATGGAAAGATGATATGTTCCACAATCAATGCCTTGAATATTTTCCAATCATGATTTGAAATGTTTTAATAAAATATAACCGTTGTGATACTTATTTTGACTTTTAATTTAGAGTTTTCGGCGAAAAAGTGAACATAGTATCCAACTTTACCCGGAAGCAGGGCTGCCAAAAAAATTTTAAGAAAAATCGTCATAATCGGCATTGCAAAATTTTCAAAAAAAAAAAAAACGGAAATTTAAATAATATTAAAATAAAACATATATTTGGTTAAAAACAAAACAAAGGTATTCATTTCATATAAAGCACACACAATTCTATTATAATTAGTACATGTTTGCATTACGCATTCTGAGTAAGTCATAGCCGAAAAGTACGGGAACGTCATCCAGTAACTATTTGCATATTGTTCTAAAGATTAAAAACATCCAGATTTAGGGTATAATATCTTTGATCTGTAAAAACATGTACCTAGCAGAGATATTGATTTTAGACTCAATAAAACATACTGATCGACTCATAATCACCTCCTGAGTCGATCTATTCGTATCCGTCCGTTCATCGGTTCGATCTGTCTATGTATAGTTCGCAGGATTCCGGTCGCAATTATATTGATGAAACATGGTTAAGTGCTTTTATTGTCACAAGGACGAACGCAATTGAATTTGGAAAAAAAATCGGATCAAATTTAGATATAGCCCTCATATATATGTATCGCCCGATTTCAACAAATGGGGTCGTATTGAGCCTATTTACTAACCGGTCATCTTCAAATTTAATGCAAGGTAATTAAGCATCATTAAAGTAAGCAAAAATTTTTTCGAAATAGGTTCAGATTTCGATTTCGCTCGATTTTCCCAAATTTTTGAATGTAGTAAATATCGTCATTTTTTAGGCAAAAATCGGAAACTGCTATTTTTTGAGTCATAAATCTTCAAAATGCCGATAGATCGGCAAAATTGGCAGTCCTGCCCGGAATCCACTAGAGAAGCTAGAAAACACTCAGATCTGTCATCCGCATTACTGAGAAGGCCTTTTTAGCTATGCCTCTGGGCACACAAACACATTGGATAGTCTTTCTTTCTGATGAGAATTTGCTAAATTCTTAAGTCAACATTACTAATTTCTCTATTTTTGTGGAGAATTAGCGAAAGCCTCACAAAAATGTCACCATTTGTTTACCTTAGCTTACCCCCACATCTTTTGATGTGATAACATATAGAGAATTAAAATAAGACATTAATACTTAGAGCACGTACATTTTTTTTATTATAAATTCTGGTTATTGAAATTTTTTTGTGTATTTACACTCTCTTATTTGTGTTTTTGCTTTTTTTTTTGTTGTTCACAAACACTAGAATGAAGCAAAACGTGATTTGGATTACCCACGAATTGCGGATTTGTTGCAGAACGACTTTTTCTAACAAACACAGGAATTTTGTTTTTAAAACGGTACTATGGTGAATGAATAAAAACAACAAAAACAAAAATAAATTCACATTTATTTATTCAAACTTATTCAACACTTTGCAACACTGCCACTAATCCTCCCAGTGCTTCTTCTACTACTTTGTTTGCTTCAACTCCTTTTCTTGTATATGTATGTACAACATTGACACCAGAATTAAACTAACTATACAACAATGGTAACATTACTGTATTCTTTTCTTTGTTGTTGTTTTGTTTCGGTTTCACTTGTTATGATCATCAATTCTTTTCGGTTATTTTGTTGTTTTTGTGGTTGCAGATATTGTTTAATTCGTGTTGCTGCATTTATAAACGGACACGACGATTAATCGGATACCACAGCAAAAAAAGACAACGATGTTAACGCGCGCAATCAAACCAACGCACGACGCACTCTCTTGCAAGGTTCGCTAAAAACTGAGCCACAAAGACAAACCCCCAATACAACTCTAAATGTAACGCTAATGTTTCACATTATCTCCAAAGTGGGGCCATTGTACGTCGCAGCTCTGCTACTGCGCAACAGGCAAATAACAAACAATAGAAAATCAAAACACACTCAATCGTTCGCTCACTCCATAAACCCATGGCTGATGTCGAAAAATATGTATATCGCATGAAGAAAGACAAAACCTCAAGAAAAATAGCAACAATACGAAAAAACCAGTAATATAACAACAAAAACAATGCGAGTAACAACAATGAGGCATGGGTAGAGGTAGAGCAAATAGTGAGTGAGAGTAAATGCTGTCTAAGAGATAACCATACCATTATGCTTTACCTCCTTTTTATAGTGTACGTATATTTCCCGTATCTACTCATATGTTTATCTACATTATTAGAAACTAAAATATAGGTTGCCATTCGCTTTAAATTACGGGGAATCCCAAAATAAGCCCCATAATAAAACTGCACTGAAATAGGTTCAACACATCAGTTGGATACATTGTTAGAAAAATATGTTTTTCATATGTTCCGATATAAACAAAAAGTGTTTCGGGCAGAATTTTTTAAACACAATATATTTATGTGCAAAAATGTAATATTCCTAAACTAGCATTAACTGTTTGGAACACATATGTTAATATGTTAGACCATATTATGTTTGGGACATGAAAGTTTCATAAAAATAATATGTATGAACACAGAAAAAATTTTCACGAAAATTTTTCCAATTAAAATCTGAATTGAGTTTTAAAAAATATTCAATTAAAAATGTAATTGTTTCAACAAATTTTTTAATTGAAATAAAAATCAATCACACAAAATAATAGTATCAATAAATTTTTTAATTGGATCAATTAATTTTTTAAATGACTGTCAATTAATTTTTTAATTGATACTATCATTGCTGTGATTGAAGACATTTCTATTAAAAAATTAATTGGATCAATTACTTTCGTGATTGAATCAGAATTTTTTTGATGTGAATATAAACATATATAAATTTACAAATTTTGAGTAAACATATATATGTTGTGATATTTTATTCAGGCTTCGTTAATGTTAATATGACTCCGCCAAAAATTGGATATACCTAAGTCTAAATATTATTTAATTTTAATATTAAAATGAGTATTCGGAGAAAAGAGAATAGACATTCGGAACCAAGAGAATAGACATTTGAAAAAAAAAACAGCATATGTTTTTGCCTTGAGAGCAGCATTTTATGTATGCGTGGACATGTGTTTTATTTATCATTTCGGTATTATGTGCTCAATTCTTTTTCTTGCTTCGTCAAAAGAAATTGGAACGTCCGACGAGTAAGTAAAAATATTCAGACAAAGGAAATTAAAAAAACAACAGGGGAAAATATATAAAAATTACAAATATACTATTTTTAGGCACTATACTATTTTTAGAGTTGAGACAGTAAAATGAAAAAAGGGGAAACAGTGAAAAATTATTGAGTAAAATGTATAAAAACAAAATTTCGTTTCTCTTTATTAATAACTTTTTTAGGAAATTGTATTATATAAATGAAATGCTTCCAAAGCAACAATTGAAAAAGTTTATTCAAAATGAATTATTAAAGAAAAGTAAAAGTGAAAACGTGGCCTTTTTAGAGCGATAATGCCAACTTAATACCGGCTTTAAAGGTAAAAATGAAATTAAGTACAGAATTATTCGTTAATAAAAATACATATTTATTTGTATTTCTAAATAAAAAATAGTTCACGCCTAATTAAATTTATGTGTATAGTGTAAAATTATTTATGTTTATACTCGACTTCGCGTTCTTCTTTGTTAGAGATTTTTAATTTCATTCTTCGGCCTAAATATTAGCGTGGTTTAAAATAAAATAGATTCAATTAATTGTTTAATTGAAATGTCAATTTCGAAACTGATAGTATCAATCCCAGTTTTTATTGGCATACAAAATATTTCAATTAATTCAATTAAAAATATAAATTATACTCGTATTGATTGCAAATAAACTTTTCAATTGATTCAATCAAAAATTTAATTAATGTCGATAAAAAACAAAAAATTATTGTATCAATTAATTTTTTAATTAACACTTTCAATCATTGATCTAATTGGCTTAATGTTTCTACTTTGGTTAAAAATGTAATTGTATCAATTAATTTTTAATTAAACATTTTCAATCATTGACCTAATTGGCTTAATGTTCCTTTTCCTATTATAATATCAATAAGCATAATTTAAGTTACCAACATTTAGAGGACTTCCAGGGAGATTGTTAGGCTCTCTATTAAAACAAGTATGAACTTGAACTTATGAATAGTTATATAGTAAATATCTCACAATTAATCAGCTTTACCCACCTAATTTTTACCAGTCTAATTGTTTACTTTTTTTTTCATTTTGCACTCTGGCATCTCTGTCCATAAAAGAGACATTCCAATCCAATAATAATCTCTCACGATCATTGTTGAAGTTGGTTTATTTGTATGCTTATGTTGTCAGTATTTATTAATTTAATTTTTCTTCACATACAGTGCCGAACCAAATTATTGAGACAGTTTCTTAATGAATCCTCAACTATACACAACAAAATATTTATTCCTTTTTAATATTACATACATATATAAGAAAATCAGAAAACGATTTCGTTTTTGTTTACTTATAGACAATTATTATTGTTTAGAATGAAAAAAAAATCTTATAAACATACGCTTGGGCGTTCAAAACTTCTCCTTGTGCCAATAGTTCTGTTCTGCACTGTATTTACCTCGTATTGTGTGGATACACTCCGCATAAATAAATAAAGAAAAAAACAATAAATAATAATACAAAGCAGTGACTATCAAAACAAATAGTCAAGTAAACATTTTGTTCGGAATTAAGAGAGAGTTTAATCAGGAAACGATTGTTGACAGAGAGCAATGGAGAAAGGGGGAGCCATACTACACATATATAAATGGTGAGTAGTGGAGTACTTAAGAAGAAAACCTTTTTGTTTCTCTCGTTGTCACACAATATTAGCTCATACAAACAGTTATTTGTAAATATATAAGTGATGAATTGCGAATGATGTGTATACACGGTTGTATGTGTGAACGGATTGTAAACACCCAACCAGTGTTGCCAACTTCCCAAGACCAAAAAGCACGAAAAATATATTATAACTTCTAACATACCACTTCCAACCGAAATCGAAAATGATCTACTTAATAAAAAAAATATAAACAAGTATATACGGCCGTAAGTTCGGCCAGGCCGAAGCTTATGTACCCTCCACCTACTGAAGACTGTCATCCACAATCGAATTACTTGGGTTGCGGTAACACTTGCCGATGGCAAGGTATCTTCAAACTTCCTAACACCGTCTTCTAAATTACAAGGTAGTCCATACGAAGTATATATTAAACTAAAAAAGGCCGATTAAATACGTATATAATTAAGTTTAAAGTTTCTATAGAAAAAAAAAAATTTTTAACAAAATAAAATTTTGACATTTTCTATAGAAGTAAAATTTGGAAAAAATTTTCTATAGAAATTAAATTTGGAAAAAATTTTCTATAGAAATAAAATTTGGAAAAAATTTTCTATAGAAATAAAATTTTGACAAAATTTTCTATAGAAATAAAATGTTGACCAAATTTTCTATAGAAATAACAATGACAATGTTTTCCATAAAAATAAAATTTTGGTAGATTATTTTTGGCTCGAGTGGCAACCATGAATATGAACCGATGTGGACCAATTTTTGTGTGATTGGGGATCGGGTATATATAACTGTAGACCGATATGGACCAATTTTGACATGGATATTAGCGGCCCTATACTAACACCACGTTGCAAATTTCAACCGGATCGGATGAATTTTGCTCCTCCAAGAGGCTCCGGAGATCAAATTTGGGGAACGGTTTATATGGGAGCTATATATAATTATGGACCGATATGGAACAATTCTTGCGTGTTTGTTAGAGACGACATTCTAACACCAGGTTCCAAATTTCAACCGGATCGGATGAATTTTGCTCCTCCAAGAGGCTCCGGAGGACAAATCTGGGAATCGATTTATATGGGGGCTATATATAAGTATGGACCGATATGGGCCAATTTTTGCATGGTCATTAAAGAACATATACCAACACCATGTACCAAATTTCAGCCGGATCGGATGAAATTTGGTTCTCTTAGAGGCTCCGCAAGCCAAATCGGGGGATCGGTTTATATGGGGGCTATAAGTAATTATGGACCGATATGGACCAATTTTTGCATGGTTGTTAGAGACCATATTCTAACACCATGTACCAAATTTCAGCCGGATCGGATGAAATTTGGTTCTCTTAGAGGCTCCGCAAGCCAAATCGGGGGATCGGTTTATATGGGGGCTATATGTAATTATGGACCGATATGGACCAATTTCTGCATGGTTGTTAGAGACCATATACAAACACCATGTACCAAATTTCAGCCGGATCGGATGAAATTTGTTTCTCTTAGAGCGATCGCAAGCCAAATTTGGGGGTCCGTTTATATGGGGGCTATACGTAAAAGTGGACCGATATGGACCAATTTTTGCATAGTTGTTAGAGACCATATACCAACACCATATACCAAATTTCAGCCGGATCGGGTGAAATTTGCTTCTCTTAGAGCGATAGCAAGCCAAATTTGGGGGTCCGTTTATATGGGGGCTATACGTAAAAGTGGACCGATATGGACCAATTTTTGCACGGTTGTTAAAGACCATATACCAACACCATATACCAAATTTCAGCCGGATCGGATGAAATTTGCTTCTCTTAGAGCAATCGCAAGCCATATTTGGGGGTCCGTTTATATGGGGGCTATACGTAAAAGTGGACCGATATGGACCAATTTTTGCACGGTTGTTAAAGACCATATACCAACACCATATACCAAATTTCAGCCGGATCGGATGAAATTTGCTTCTCTTAGAGCAATCGCAAGCCAAATTTGGGGTCCGCTTATATGGGGGCTATACGTAAAAGTGGACCGATATGGCCCATTTGCAATACCATCCGACCTACATCAATAACAACTACTTGTGCCAAGTTTCAAGTCGATAGCTTGTTTCATTCGGAAGTTAGCGTGATTTCAACAGACGGACGGACGGGCATGCTCAGATCGACTCAGAATTTCACCACGACCCAGAATATATATACTTTATGGGGTCTTAGAGCAATATTTCGATGTGTTACAAACGGAATGACAAAGTTAATATACCCCCATCCTATGGTGGAGGGTATAAAAACTTCCTAAGATCTATAATACATCTTAGGAACGTTTGTGTATTGAATTTGTAATTTTATGAAGTTATGAACCGCTATTCAAGTATACACCTTGATCAGTTTTAATACTTTCATCCAATTCAGTTTGATCAGTAATGTCTTTCAACTTTCAAAATATTAATATGTGGAAGGAGTCTATTGTTATTTCAGTTGTGCGTGCTTTTGTGAATTTAATACAAACGTTTTTAATGACATCTTTATCAAGTTCCAAAATTCAGCACTCGTCGCTAGATTTTTCTACAGAATATCTTCAATAACAATATTAATTAAAAAATAATCATTACCACCTTCATAACAATGAAATTCTCTATTTGGCAATAAAGTTGAGTTTCTTAAGCTCCTGAAAGTCTAATCCTAATTTTTGTATAAATTAAACTTAATACTGTTCAAAATAAAAAAAAAGCACCAAAAGCGCTAAATGAAAATGCCAGAAAGCACCAAGTTGGTGCTTTTTTTGAAAAGGCATCAAAAAGGCAATTTGGTGCTTTTTAGAAATCATAAAGCACTACATTTGGTGCTAAAAGCACCAAATTGGCATCACGGCACCCAACGGTGGAACAATGAAGATTCTACACTAAAAAACAAACATGTTGACTAAATATGAAATATTACGTTAGATTACATTTTAGGACACGTAATTTACAAAACAGGGACAAATTGCTGCAAAATAAAGAAATTTTAAGAACGAAGAAAGTTCATAATCTTAAAAATTGTTTTCATTCAATTTAGGAAACGAATTTTTGATATGCTTTACAGTCGCAGGTCTTTAAAGTGAAGCAAAGGATGCTATTAACCAAGTGATGAAAAGTGCAAGCAGACATAACAATGTACACGCAAAGAAAAAAAAACACGTTTGGAAAACGTGTACCGAAAACGTTTTTCTTTTGTTAGAGTTTTTTGAATTGCTTCGAAAAGTATACACTTTTATCACCAAAAAAATTCGTTTGTCACAAAATTTTATTTTTGAACCAACAACACAGTCCATTTCGTTTATATCAAACACTGTTCTTTTCTGACTTTAGATTTTAATAAGACACATTTTACAGTTCATAGTAAAAATTTAATATAGTACAATGTAATGTTGAATATTTTTTCGGAATCTTCCGACCATATCTGGAATCTTCCGACCATATCTGGAATACATGTAGAAAAAAAACTTTGGTCGAAGCAGGGATCGAACCCACGACCCTTGGCATGCAAGTCGGACGTAGCAACCACTGATCCATGGTGCCCAGCTAAATGTATTTTTCTGTTAAATAAACTTTGTTTAATCGGCTCGTGGGCGCCGCAAGCTATGCTATATAAATATAACTTATATGGGTAATTGTCTATTGATGACAATAACGGCTACATAGCTCAGTGGATAGTGTGTTGGCTTACAAATTGCATGGTCCGCGGTTCGATTATCCGTCCAGGCAAAAGGTAAAAAAAAAATTAAATTTTATAAAATCGTATAATTTCTTCTACATTGTTTGTATTACAGAAAAAGGTGCTAAGAACTAAAAACCCTCGTGGAAGTGAGAAAGATGTGAGGGAAAATGCAATTAGCCAGAAAAAAATGTTTTTTTTTTTTGGAGTTAGTCTTTATGAAATTGTTTTTAGATCCTGGAAAAGAATAAACGTTTATCACAAAATTTATATACTTTTCTTCCAAATACACTTCCTTTCAACGAAAAGCAAATGAAAAACGAACTTTGTTTGTCTAAAATTTCGTTTGGGAGGAAAGAATTATTTTTTTTGTGTAGTTACCTCTGGTGATTAGAGTGTGATCCGCAAGACCATGCTACTAGCACGTACGGAAGGAATACGACCACCTGGCTTGGCTGCCGCAATAACCTAACCTAACATAACAGAACAGTTTTCTTTTCTGAGGAATGAAATTTTGGGCAAACGAAGAGTTCTTTTGACGCAAAAGAAATCTTTAAAAGCAAATAAAAAGTTTGGAAATAATCTTTATATTGTTTATAGTTAATTCGTGGTATGTGCTCATAATGAATGTATAGCAAAGAGGAACTTCTACATTTTCGTTTTGAAAGAAAGTAGTTTTTCTTTGTGTATAACGGTCCATAATAGCTTTCCATGCTTTCAAATTCTTGAGAACTTTGTTGAAATATAGGTAAAATTTACACTATCTACGATTTTGTGTTATCCTATATTTATATTTGGTACACCGTTTGTAAGGATCCGACGTTTCCAACTAAAGTGATTCATATTCTTTAAATGAAGTTTCTTTGAATCGGTTTGTGTGTGTGTGCCCTACATTTTGGTCTATAAATAGAATGGCTTTGTTGTAAGCATTGATGTCTATAGATATATATATTTTTGTTTCGATGGCAATAAAAGCTACATGGCTTAGTGGATAGTGTATTTGCGTACAAAACGTATGATCCCTGGTTCGAGTCTCCATAGAATGGTGATGGGGATATAATAAGTTCGTAATTCCATTTATAACACATCGAAATATTGATTTCCGTCTGAATAAAGAATATATATTCTTGATCAGAAAGAAATTCTAAGACGTCTGTCTGTCTGTTGTAATCACGCTACAGTTTTCAATAAAACACAAACTCGTCTTCTGTCCGCAGACAGGTGAAGTTCAAAGATGGGATATATCGGTCCAGATTTTGATATAGCCCCCATACAAAACGGACCCATTATTTGGGGTCTTCACATCTAAACACCACAATAAGTTAGGTTAGGTATAGTGACAGCCAGGCTCATTTAGACTAATCAGTCCATTATGATACCACACTAAAAATTAATATACGTGATATTAACCTAAATTTTAGGATGCGAACCTAATTTTTAGGATGCGAAATTTACAAAATTTTAAGGACAAATTTCTTTAAAATAATGAAATTTTATTTTAAAAAATGTTATAATCTTTGCTTCAAAAAAATTTTTTAATTAAATTTAGAACACAAATTTTGTAAATTTGAGTCCCTTCGTTAAAGTCGCATATCTTTGAACTAAGGCTAATTTTCCTTAAATAAACGAAACACATTTTTGATTTAAAGAAATTGTCCTTAAATTAACTGAAATATTGAAACTTTAGATTTGAGATAAAAACGCTTCAAATATAGGCTAAGACTTATTTTGAGGATTTAGCGTCTTTGGTTTTAAAGTTTTTTTTTTTGGAATTAAGAAAACGTTTTTTACTTTGAAGTATCCGTTATAATTTAGATTTTGAAACTGACATTTGTTTGTACGTGAGTACCTTTATTAATAAACCGCGAAAAGATAATGAAAATTTGATAAATGAGATCTGTATCCTAATTTTAATTTTATAAGTCATAGGTTAGGTTAGGTTAGGTGGCAGCCCGATGTATCAGGCTCACTTAGAATATTCAGTCCATTGTGATACCACATTGGTGAACTTCTGTCTTATCACTGAGTGCTGTCCGATTCCATGTTAAGCTCAATGACAAGGAACCTCCTTTTTATAGCTGAGTCCGAACGGCGTTCCACATTGCAGTGAGACCACTTAGAGAAGCTTTGAACCCCTTAGAAATGTCACCAGCATTACTGAGGTGGGATAATCCACCGCTGAAAAACTTTTTGGTGTTCGGTCGAAGCAGGAATCGAACCCATGACCTTGTATATGCAAGGCGGGCATGCTAACCATTGCACCACGGTGGCTCCCTTTATAAGTCCTAGATTTAAAGCCAGATAGGTCGCTCAAAAAATGCCTTTATTTTAAAGATGCCGCATCTTTGGCTCGGAATCAATACCAAAATCCTTAAAAAGGGCAAAATTTTGGATCCAAGTAAACTTTTTTTTAAGTGCACAGTGGTGAACTTCTCTCTTATCACAGAGAGCTTTCCGATTCTATGTTTAGCTCAATGACAAGGTACCTCCATTTTATTGCCGAGTCCGAACGGCGTTCCATATTGCAGTGAAACCATTTACAGAATGAAACACTCAGAAATGTCACCAGCAATACTGAAAGAGGATGATCCATCGCTGAAAATCTTTTTGGTGTTTGGTCGAAACTGGGTTTGAACCACGACCATATGTATGCAAAGTGGGCATGCTAACTATTGTACCACAGTGGCTTCCTAGACACCGCAATTTGTATCCGATTCCTTGAAATTCAAAAACTAGAGGTATTTTGGGTCCAATAACAAGTGTGACGAAGATGGTGTGTCGGTCCATGTTTCAGTATAGACCCCATATAGCCCGATCTTGTTGGGCTTCTGGACCACGGTTGCCACAGTTGGTAGAATTTTACCACAATTGGTAGATTTGTTACTGTTTGGTAAATTGGTAGAATTTTTACTGTTTTGGTACACACAAAGAAAATTTCATTAAAATTGAGCAAATGAAAAATTGGCATTGATATAAAGAAACATTTTCATAAAACAGACAGAATTTTCTATAGAAATAAAATTTTGAAAAAATTTTCTATAGAAATAAAATTTTGACAAAATTTTTGTATGGAAATAAAATTTTGAAAAAATTTCTATAGAAATAAAATCTTGACACAATTTTCCATAGAAATAAAATTTTGACATAATTTTCCATAGAAATAAAATTTTGACAAAAATTTCTAAAGAAATAAAATTTTGAGGACATTTTCTATAGAAATACAATTTTAACGAAATTTTCTATAGAAATAAAGTTTTAACAAAATTTTCTATAGAATTAAAATTTTGACAACATTTTCTATAGAATTAAAATTTTGACAAAATTTTCTATAGAAATAAAATTTTGACAAAATTTCCTATAGAAATAAAATTTTGACAAAATTTTCCACAGAATTAAAATTTTTTACATAATTTTCCGTAGAAATAAAATTTTGACAAAATGTTCTATAGAAATAAAATTTTGACAAAATGTTCTATGGAAATAAAATTTTGACAAAATGTCCTATAGAAATAAAATTTTGACAAAATGATCTATAGAAATAAAATTTTGACAAAATTTTCTATAGAAATAAAATTTTGGCAAAATTTTCTATAGAAATAAAAATGTTGGCAAAATTTTTTATAGAAATAATTTGACAAAATTTTCTATAGAAATAAAATTTTGACAACATTTTCAATAGAAATAAAATTTTGACAAAATGTTCTATGGAAATAAAATTTTGACAAAATGTTCTATAGAAATAAAATTTTGACAAAATTTTCTATAGAAATAAAATTTTGACAAAATTTTCTATAGAAATAAAATTTTGACAAAATTTTCTATAGAAATAAAATTTTGACAAATATTCCTCTACAATTGGGATGACCTTCAATTTTTATAGAAAAACAAAATCTTCTATAGAAATAAAATTTTGAAAAAATTTTGACAAAATTTTCTATAGAAATAAAATTTTGACAAAATTTTCTATAAAAATAAAATTGTGACAAAATTTTCTATAGAAATAAAATTTTGACAAAATTTTCTATAGAAATAAAATGTTGACAAAATTTTCTATAGAAATAAAATTTTGACAAAATTTTCTATAGAAATAAATATTTTGACATAATTTTCTATAGAAATAAAATTTTGACAAAATTTTCTATAGAAATAAAGTTTTGACAAAATTTTCTATAGAAATAAAATTTTGACAAAATTTTCTATAGAAATAAAATTTTGACAAAATTTTCTATAGAAATAAAAATTTTGACAAAATTTTCTATAGAAATAAAATTTTGATAAAAGTGTCTATAATAATAAAATTTTGATAAAATTGTCTATAATAATATTTTGATAAAATTTTTATAGAAATAAAATTTTGACAACATTTTTTAGACATCCCAATTTTTATCCAATTTGCATGAAATTCCAAATCTATATGTATAGGTGTAACGAGTATGGTGTGGATCGGTCTATGTTTTGGATAGTAATGATTTGGCGTCAATGATATTTTCTTTAGTATAAGTTCATTTTTGGTTTTATGAGAAATTGTGGTTATTTTAAGAATGCATTATGAAAAACTAAACAAAGTGGAATACAATTTATTTCAATTTCCTCAAAACGTAGATCATTTTCCCCATAAATACCTGTTTCTGTGTTTACCATAAAATCCTCCAAAATATTTTTTTCAACGAAAAGCAAATCACAAACAATGTTCGATTGGGAGGAAAGAAGTATTTTTGTTTTTGAGGGTGTGAGAACCAAATGTTTTTTTGGGAGTTAACATCAAATTTTCTAAATGTAGATCCGAATCTTATGACATAATTCCCCATTTTTGTTTTTTTTTTTTTGAAAATAGGTTTCTAACAAATCGTTACGTCTTAAGATTTTCACTTTTCAGTATTTCTATCTGCAGTTTATTAAAGATTTTCTACATGAGGGTCCTATCAAGAGTATGAGTTTGTGGATCAGACCACAAAAAAAATGTCAGGAGCATTTGACGATCGATATGGCATCATTGTACCATGTTGGCAATAGGAAAAGACATACGATGATGGACAGGTTTAGTGGTCGCATTTTATAGAGTGCCGGTAAACATTGGTTCATCTGAGTGCCTATGGCTTATTGCTAGACAGGTGGACGAGTTAGAAAAACGTGTTTTATGAAATTATGGTTTAGCACAATTTCCTTTTTAGTGCAAAGCAAATCTATAATGTCGACAACAAAACCACAGCATCCAAAGGAGTTACTGGTGAGCACTTGAATAACTAAGTGGTACTCAGTCAGTCAGTTGCTGCTACAATATCAAACAATTGCATCTAATGGATCAGAGCTATTGAAGACATTGTTTGTGATTTTCTTTTCCTTGCATTGTTTTAAAACTGTTGATAATTTTGCTTCCTACTCATTGATGCGGTTTGTTGTGTATGACATGGCAGTTAGTTAGCTATAGAATTGATTGGAAATGAAAAACGGGATCAACCATTGGACAAATAAGCTATTTTAATACAAGGTGATGCAAAAAATAAGGGAATGATCTCCATGTCGATGTTCGTTAGATTTTTTACATGGAAAAATGGACAACTTTGGCATAAATTAAGACCTTCAAATTGCCGACAACTCTTGGATTTCAATCCAATTTCAAAATTTCATATTTAAGAAAACATCGCGTTTTGATTTGTGCTTTCGAATATCGGAACAAGGTGGCTTGTATCAGAGAAATCCATCTTCTTTTTTTGTTGTTTTGATTCCAGCTTAAAACCATGTATTAATTAAGTTACAAGAATAGCTTAACCAAAAGAGGAAAAGAATATTTGTCAAATTTTTATACAGACTGCCATATAGGGAGCCACCGTGGTGCAATTGTTAGCATGCCCGCCTTGCATACACAAGGTCGTGGGTTCGATTCATTCGAACACACAGCGGTGGATTATCCCGCCTCAGTAATGCTGGTGACATTTCTGAGGGTTTCAAAGCTTCCCTAAGTGGTTTCAGTGCAATGCGGAACTCCGTTCAGATTCTGCTATAAAAAGGGGGTCCCTTGTCATTGAGTTTAACATGGAATCGGGCAGTAGAAAATTTTGTCAAAATTTTATTTCTATAGAAAATGTTGTCAAAATTTTATTTCTATAGAAAATTTTGTCAACATTTTATTTCTATAGAAAATTTTGTTAAAACTTTATTTCTATATAAAATTTTGTTAAAATTTTATTTCTATAGAAAATTTTGTTAACATTTTACTTCTATAGAAAATTTTGTCAAAATTTTATTTCTACAGAAACTTTTGTTAAAATTTTATTTCTATAGAAAATTTTGTCAAAATTTTATTTCTATAGAACATTTTGTCAAAATTTTATTTTTACGGAAAATTATGTAAAAATTTTATTTCTGTTGAAAATTATGTACAAATTTTATTGCTATGGAAAATTTTGTCAAAATTTTATTTCTATAGAAAATTTTGTCAAAATTTTATTTCTATAGAAAATTTTGTCAAAATTTTATTTCTATAGAAAATTTTGTCAAAATTTTAATTCTATAGAAAATTTTGTTAAAATTTTATTTCTATAGAAAATTTCCTCAAAATTTTATTTCTTTAGAAATGTTTGTCAAAATTTTATTTCTATGGAAAATTTCCTCAAAATTTTATTTCTATGGAAAATTTCCTCAAAATTTTATTTCTTTAGAAATTTTTGTCAAAATTTTATTTCTATAGAAAATTTTGTTAAAATTTTATTTTTATAGAAAATGTTGTCAAAATTTTATTTCTATAGAAAATTTTGTCAAAATTTTATTTCTATAGAAAATTCTGTCTGTTTTATGAAAATGTTTTTTATATCAATGAAAATTTTTCGTTTGCTCAATTTTAATGAAATTTTCTTTTTGTGTACCAAAACAGTAAAAATTTTACCAATCTACCAAACATTAACAAATCTACCAATTGTGGTAAAATTCTACCAACTGTGGCAACCGTGGTCCAGAAGCCCAACAAGATCGGGCTATATGAGGTTTATACTGAAACATGGACCGACACACCATCTTCGGCACACTTGTTATTGGACCCAAAATACCTCTAGTTTTTGAATTTCAGCCAAATCTGATAAAAATTGCGGTGTCTAGGAAGCCACTGTGGTACAATGGTTAGCATGCCCACTTTGCATACATATGGTCGTGGTTCAAACCCAGTTTCGACCAAAGACCAAAAAAGATTTTCAGCAATGGATCATCCCCTTTCAGTAATGCTGGTGACATTTCTGAGTGTTTCATTCTGTAAGTGGTTTCACTGCAATGTGGAACGCCGTTCGAACTCGGCAATAAAATGGAGGCCCCTTGTCATTGAGCTTAACATGGAATCGGGCAGCACTCAGTGATAAGAGAGAAGTTCACCAATCACAATGGACGGCATAGTCTAAGTGTGCCTGATACATCGGGCTGCCACCTAACCTAACCTATGCTCCACTTGACGCGAAACTATCAACCAATTAACAGAATATACTCAATGATAGAGAAAAAAGATCATTCGTTTGAACCAATTGTCGAAGTACTTTTACGACTCTGATTGAGGTATCTCCATGTGTCGAACTTTCACCTGTCACGATGTCATAGGATGGTTCGAAGCACTGCGATCATATTTCTGGAGCATTTCGTTCGACTAATCCTCACGAACTTTTTTTGAGTAATTGACAAATTGTGTGGAATCCAAAGCGAACAAATTTTTTTGACGGTCAAATGTTCATGCAATATTGATTGATATTGAATGTATGCTGGTCCCACTAATGCCCAAAGTTGTCTAAATCTCACGATGATGATCTTGCTAGTATTGTTTCGGTTGGTTTCCGATAAACACTGGCCCTTGACGGAGCTTCATTGTCAAAAATTTAATTAAGTTCATCGTTGCAGTATTGTTGAGTTAATCAATGTTTAAAGATGTAAAAAATAATCACGCGAAAATGTTTACAATTTAATTTTTTGGGCGAGATGAATCTTTTAAATAAACAGTGCTCGTAGTTCAAAACGTTGTGAGTACTTATGTATAACCTCAAAAAACGTCAAAAGGCGGTTGAGGCAAATAAAACCCAATCGCACCATAATTTGTGTTCGATTTCACAAGTATGATTTTAGCGAACGTAGAACATTAAATCAATCTCAACACGTCTATTGACTTGGTGGTTTGTATGCACGGACAAAAAATACTGTTTTTCATATGTTTGGATGTAAAAATTATATGTTTGGAACTCAAATTTGTAATACAATATTTTTAAGTGCAAGCATATAATGTTCATAAACTAGCATAACATGTTTGGGACATATATGTTAATATGTTAGAACATATTATGTTTGGGACATAAAATGTTTGTAGATATAATATGTTTAGATGCAAACATACATTAATTTAGAAATAGCCTATAAACATATATGTGTTTAGAAAAAGAGAACTAAAGAGTATGCTGCAAGTAAAATAATGGAAGTAACCAATTGGCGCCTTAAAAATATATCGACACAAAGAAAATTTCATTAAAATATTTTTCTACCAGTGTATGCATGAGGTGCAACATAATATGTTTTAACGATACAAACAATATTTTGTTTGGACCAATCCTGAAAATATTTATGATTGAAGCAAAATGTGTTTGGGGCATATGTTTTCTTGGAGGGTGTGGAGGACCTTTTGCTAGGAGTTACTCGGAATGGAGACTATCAGGGACTTTGGACATCACTGATCAAACTATAAGCAAACCAACTTATGGCAGTACATGATACGTTCGGAGGTTCGGAAACTTCTTAGCCTATCAATGAAAGAGAAAAATTAAAATATTTCAACAATATTTTTATACTCTCCACCATAGGATGGGGGTATCTTAACCTTGTCATTAGGTTAGGTTAGATGGCAGCCCGATGTATCAGGCTCACTTAGACTATTCAGTCCATTGTGATACCACATTGGTGAACTTCTCTCTTATCTCTGAGTGCTGCCCGATTCCATGTTAACCCAGATATGCCGACCGTACTACATGTAGTACACCAGTTATGTTCAGGTTTCTGCGTTTACAGTGCTTTACATTTTCTAATCTACTTGTTGGTGTGCTAAGGAATATAACGGCCCGCCGGCATATCTGGGTTAAGCTCAATGACAACACAGAAAAAAATATCACCAAAATATTTCCAATTAAAAAGTTAACTGAAGTTGAAAATTTTTTCAATTAATAAATTAATTGATACAATAAACTTTTTAATCATGATAGAAACATTAAGTTAATTAAGTCAATGATTGAAAAATTTTTAATTAAAAAATTAATTGATACAATTAACTTTTTAATCAAATTCGGAAGACTAATTCTGTTAACCCTTTCACTACCGAAATAAACCTAATGCTAAAAACTTTAATTTTTTTTTTCTGTTTTTACTTGTACTACCAGCATGTAGAACAAAAACTGCCATTTTGAAAACCTACTTCAAGAGCTATATGAGCTTGTTTTGAAAATTTGATTCTTGAATTGTGACCAAGTAGCCTTACGAAAATAAGCGCTATTTGGCCTATAATGTCCTTCAAAGTGTGAGCAAAAATACAAAAAAGAACCCGAAAAAGTGTCAGCTATAGTTTTCGTATGAATGTCCATTTACTAGAAACATACAGTTGTCTCAAATTTTCGTATTTTTCGTTTATTTCTAAAGAAGTTTACAAAAATGTATTTTGGACCTCACCAATATAGAAAATATTTATAGGTTATTTAGATTAAAGCCTCTACTTTAAAATAACATCGAGAAATAAATCAAAACTAAGTGGAAAAATAGAATTTGGTGTCTTTTTGGAATGTCCTTCAAAGCGGACATCGGTAGTGCTGATTTTTTTTTTAAATGTTTAATTAAAAATGTATTTCAACCAATCACTTGTTAATTCAAATAAAAACTTTAAGCCAATTCAGAAAGTAATTAAAAATAGTTACCTTTTTTAATTAATAAATTAATTGAGTTTTGCAATCAACATCAATTAAATTTTTAATTGAATCAATTAAAAAATTAATTGAAATTTGCTGAAAAAATCAATTAATTTTTTAATCACGAATTTTTTCTATGTCCAATTAAAACTGTGATTGATACTATCATTTTCGTGATTGAAGACATTTCAATTAAAAAATTAATGGGTCAATTAATTTGGTGATTGAATCAGAAAAAAATTTTTTTGTGTGAAGGGACCTCCTTTTTATAGGCGAGTCCGAACGGCGTTCCACATTGCAGTGAAACCACTTAGAGAAGCTTTGAAACCCTCAGAAATGTCACCAGCATTACTGAGGTGGGATAATCCACCGCTGAAAAACTTTTTAGTGTTCGGTCGAAGCAGGAATCGAACCCACGACCTTGTGTATGCAAGGCGGGCATGCTAACCATTGCATCACGGTGGCTCCCAACTTTGTCATTTCGTTAATAACACATCGAAACATTGCTCTAAGACCCCGTATAGTATATATTCTGGGTCGTGGTGAAATTCTGAGTCGATCTGAGCATGTCCGTCCGTCCGTCTGTTGAAATCACGCTTACTTTCGAACGAAACAAGCTATCGACTTGAAACTTGGCACAAGTAGTTGTTATTGATGTAGGTCTGATGGTATTGCAAATGGGCCATATCGATCCACTTTTACGTATAGCACCCATATAAAGGGACCCTCAGATGTGGCTTGCGGAGCCTCTAACAGAAGCGTATTTCATCCGTTCTGGCTGAAATTTGGTACATGGTGTTGGTATATGGTCTCTAACAACCATGCAAAAATTGGTCCACATCGGTTTACGCTTATATATAGCCCCCATATAAACCGATCCCCCGATTTGGCTTGCGGAGCCTCTAAGAGAAGCATATTTCATCCGATCCGGCTGAAATTTGGTATATGGTGTTGGTATATGGTCTCTAACAACCATGCAAAAATTGGTTCACATCGGTCCATAATTATATATAGCCCCTATATAAACCGATCCCCAGATTTGGCTTGCGGAGCCTAAAAGAGAAGCAAATTTCATCCGATCCGGCTGAAATTTGGTACATGGTGTTGGTATATGGTCTCTAACAACCATGCAAAAATTGGTCCACATCGGTTTACGCTTATATATAGCCCCCATATAAACCGATCCCCAGATTTGGCTTGCGGAGCCTCTAAGAGAAGCAAATTTCATCCAATCAGGTTGTAATTTGGAACATGATGTTAGTATATGATCTTTAACAACCGTGTGTTAGTATATGATCTTTAACAACCGTGCCAGAATTGGCCCATAATTATATATAGCCCCCACATAAACCGTTCTCCAGATTTGACCTCCGGAGCCTCTTGGAGGAGCAAAATTCATCCGATCAGGTTCAAATTCGGAACGTGGTGTTAGTAAAGGGTGATTTGTTAAGAGCTTGATAACTTTTTTTTTTAAAAAATGCATAAAATTTGCAAAATCTCATCGGTTCTTTATTTGAAACGTTAGATTGGTCCATGACATTTACTTTTTGAAGATAATTTCATTTAAATGTTGACCGCGGCTGCGTCTTAGGTGGTCCATTCGGAAAGTCCAATTTTGGGCAACTTTTTCGAGCATTTCGGCCGGAATAGCCCGAATTTCTTCGGAAATGTTGTCTTCCAAAGCTGGAATAGTTGCTGGCTTATTTCTGTAGACTTTAGACTTGACGTAGCCCCACAAAAAATAGTCTAAAGGCGTCAAATCGCATGATCTTGGTGGCCAACTTACCGGTCCATTTCTTGAGATGAATTGTTCTCCGAAGTTTTCCCTCAAAATGGCCATAGAATCGCGAGCTGTGTGGCATGTAGCGCCATCTTGTTGAAACCACATGTCAACCAAGTTCAGTTCTTCCATTTTTGGCAACAAAAAGTTTGTTAGCATCGAACGATAGCGATCGCCATTCACCGTAACGTTGCGTCCAACAGCATCTTTGAAAAAATACGGTCCAATGATTCCACCAGCGTACAAACCACACCAAACAGTGCATTTTTCGGGATGCATGGGCAGTTCTTGAACGGCTTCTGGTTGCTCTTCACTCCAAATGCGGCAATTTTGCTTATTTACGTAGCCATTCAACCAGAAATGAGCCTCATCGCTGAACAAAATTTGTCGATAAAAAAGCGGATTTTCTGCCACTGATTTTGGTAATAAAATTCAATGATTTGCAAGCGTTGCTCGTTAGTAAGTCTATTCATGATGAAATGTCAAAGCATACTGAGCATCTTTCTCTTTGGCACCATGTCTGAAATCCCACGTGATCTGTCAAATACTAATGCATGAAAATCCTAACCTCAAAAGAATCACCCTTTATATGGCCGCTAACATCCATACCAAAATTGGTCCATATTGGCCTATAGGTACATATAGCCGATCTCCAATCACACAAAAATTGGTCCATATCGGTTCATAATCATGGTTGCCACTTGAGCCAAAAATAATCTACCAAAATTTTGTTTCTATAGAAAATTTTGTCATAATTTTATTTCTATAGAAAATTTTGTCAAAATTTTCTTTCTATAGACAATTTTGTTAAAATTGTATTTCTATAGAAAATTTTGTCAAAATTTTATTTCGATAGAAAATTTTGTTAAAATTTTATTTCTATAGAAAATTTTGTTACAATTTTATTTCTATGGAAAATTTTGTCAAAATTTTATTTCTATAGAAAATTTTGTCAAAATTTTATGTCTACAGAAAATTTTGTCAAAATTTTATTTCTATAGAACATTTTGTTAAAATTTTATATCTATAGAAAATTTTGTTAAAATTTTATTTCTGTAAAAAATTTTGTCAAAATTTTATTATATAGAAAATTTTGTCGAAATTTTATTTCTATAGAAAATTTTATTTCTATAGAAAATTTTGTTAAAATTTTATTTCTATAGAAAATTTTGTCAAAATTTTATGTCTACAGAAAATTTTGTCAAATTGAATTATATACGTATTTGATAGATCATTTTTGATTTAATATATACCACGTATGAACTTACATCCAATTTAGAAGACGGTGTTAGGAGGTTTTAAGATACCTTGCCATCGGCAAGCGTTACCGCAACTTAAGTAATTCGATTGTGGATGGCAGTGTTGAGAAGTTTCTACGCAATCCATTGTGGAGGGTACATACACTGTTAGAAAAATATGTTTTTCATATGTTCCGATATAAACAAAATGTGTTTCGGGCACGATTTTAAACCACAATATATTTAAGTGCAAACATGTAATTTTCCTAAACTAACACTAAATGTTTGGGACATCTATGTTAATATGTTAGAATATATTATGTTTGGGGTATGAATGTTTCATAAAAATCATATGTGTGAATACAAACATATATAAATTTACAAATGTCAACTAAACATACATATGTTGTGATATTTTATTCAAAGCGACAGAGAGAGTATAGAGAGAAATAGAGATGGAAACCGGGAGAGTTGACGAAAGATATCAATATAACACAGCAAAAGAGTCAAAAGAGAACAATTTCTGTGAAACCACTTGTATGTTGTTTCGGAAAACTGTTTTATGATAAGGCCAAAAATTTGATATGTTTAAGTCTAAATATTATTTAATTTGAATAAAGAGAATATACATTCTGAACCAAGAGAATAGACATTTGAAAAACAAACAGCTTATGTTTTCGCCTTGAGAGCAGCATTTTATGTATGTGTGGACATGTGTTTTGTTTATCATTTTGGCATTATTTTTTTCTTGGTTCGTTAAAAGAAATCAGGGGTCTTCATAAAAATAACGAAAGGGCACTATACTCTTTTTAGAGTTGGGACGGTAAAATGAAATAAGGAGGAAATAGTGAAAAATTACACAGTAAAATGTAAAAAAACAAAGTTTAGTTTATCTTTATTAAAAAGTAGTCCACGAGGAGTTGACGGACACCATCAAATATAAAAGCGGGCATTAAGTTCGACTTTTACAGCTAAAACAATTTAAAAAGTTTATTTTCTTTAAAATGAATTATTAAAGAAAAATAAAAGGAATTTTAGAGCGATGGTGTTAAATGCTAGTGAAAAACTGTTCACTCCTAGATAAATTTATGTTTATATTATAAAATTATGTATGTATGTTTATACTCGACTCCACGTTCTTCTTTTGTTAGTTTTTGAATTCCTTCCAAATTTTAAAGTTTTGTACAAAAACAGTTTTTTATTACAAGATTGTTATTTTTGCAATAAAAAATAATATTTTATCCAAAAATCATTCAATTTCGTTTATATCAAGCACTGTTACTGACTATAAATCTTTAATAACGCACATTTCGATGTTTCATTTAAAAAAATTAATATAGTATAAATATAAATGTGTAAATTGAAAAAAAAAAAAAAAATTGTTCGGTCGGAGCAGGGATTGAACCCACGACCCTTTGCATGCAAGGCAGACATGCTAACCACTGCTCCACGTGGCAAACTAATGTATGTTTCTGTTAAATAATGTTATGTTTGCATGGGCTCGTGGGCGCTGCAAACTATGCTATATAAATGTAACTTAAAACGATAATTATCTACTGGTGACTATAACAGCTACGTAGCTCAGTGGATAGTGTGTTGGCTTACAAACTGTATGGTCCTCGGTTCGATTCTCCGTGCAGGCGAAAGGTAAAATTTAAAAAAATTTATAAAAGTGAATAATTTCTTCAACATTATTTGTATTACAGAGAAAGGTGCCAATAACTAAAAAATTTCGTGGAAGTGAAAATTACGAGTATGTTAGGGAATGAGCACAATCGTGTTTGGGAAAAATTCTTCCAAGCATATAATATTTTTGGCTCAAAATGCTTCCAAACATATAATATGTTCACATAAAACAAACATATTAATGTTTCGACAGTATGCAATAATATATGTGCTTCCTGCAAAATATGTTTGGAACATATGTTAAAGAAGCGATTTTTTTTGAGGGTGTAAGATTCGGTCTGGCCGAACTTACGGCCGTATATACTTGTTTTTTTTTTCAATATAATCTCCTGGACAATACACTTAGTCCAACGCTTTTCTAGCAGTTCTATCCCTTGATTAAAATAGTTTTCCTCAAGGTCTTTAAAATAGTGGTTTACAACTGTAATTGCATCTTCATTTGAGGTGAAACGCTTAATCACGAGGATTGACTAATGGTACATTGGTTTATTCGTTGATCTTTTGCTAGGAGTGACTCGGAATGGAGACTAACAGGGACTTTGGACAAACAATAAGCAAACCAACTTACGAGGGCAGTTCGGAAAGTTCTTAGCCTAGCACAAAAAGCGCGGTATAAACAGAAAAAGTTGAGTGTTTTGGAAACTTCCATCTCTGTTATGAACACATGTTAAATTTTGTTTCGATCTGGCAACTTCTTCATGTAGAAACAGGTGTTCAAAAAAGACGCATCCGCAATTTTTTTACAATGGAAAAATTAGAAATGCGTGCTGTCATTAAATATTTACATGAAAAACGTTTATCGGGACAAGAAATTCATAATGATATGGTGAATGTGTTAGGTGAAAGTGCTCCTTCATATGCAACAGTAAAAAATTGAGTTGCTGAATTTAAACGTGGTCGTACAAGCATTAAAGATGAACCACGTAGTGGACGTCCAAAAGCAACAACAACAACAGAAATTGTAGCCAAAATGCATGATACGGTATTAAATGATCGACGAATAAAAGTGCGTGAAATTGCTAATATCATGGGCATCTCAAATGATCGAGTCCATTTAATTTTGCATGAAGAATTACAGATGAAAAAGCTTTCTGCAAGATGGGTGCCGCATTTGTTAGCAGTCGATCAAAAACGGATAAGAATGAACATTTCTCAAGCTTGTTTGGATCGTTTTAGGCGAAACAATATGGATTTTAAGCGTCGTTTCATAACTGTCGATGAGACATGTATCCACCACTATACTCCAGAGACAAAAGAACAATCCAAACAATGGACTGAAGCTGGAGGAAGTGCCCCAAAGAAGGCAAAAACACTACAATCGGCTGGTATGTTAAGGTTATGGCAACGGTTTTTTGGCACTTCAAAGTTATTTTATTGATTGACTATCTGCAAAAGGGTAAAACACTAAATTCAGAGTACTATTGCAACCTTTTGGATCAATTAAATGTACAACTTTGAGAAAAACGTCCTGGCTTACAACACAAAACAATAATTTTTCATCCAGACAACGCACCAGCGCACAAGAGTGTTTTAACAATGGCTAAAATGAACGAATTAAAGTACGAGTTACTTGACCACCCACCTTATTCTCCTGTTTTAGCTCCCAGTGACTTTTACTTGTTCCCAAATCTAAAAAAAATCCTTGCTGGCAAGCGTTTTACCTCAAATGGAGATGCAATTACAGTTGTAAACCACTATTTTGAAGACCTTGAGGAATCCTATTTGAGTCTATGGATAGAATTGCTAGAAAAGCGTTGGACTAAGTGTATTGAGGTTTCAGGAGATTATATTGAAAAATAAAAAATATTTGTGAAAACTAACTATTCTCTTTAATTGATAGGCTAAGAAGTTTTCGAACCGCC
The DNA here is from genome assembly GCF_050003625.1 of Haematobia irritans. Lineage (NCBI taxonomy): Eukaryota > Metazoa > Arthropoda > Insecta > Diptera > Muscidae > Haematobia > Haematobia irritans. The sequence continues at coordinate 149,629,104 of NC_134400.1, read as the reverse complement.
CTCGTATGTTCATGAAAATATTTGTTAAATTGCGAAACTTTCGCCCAAAGGCCTTATCGGAATTTGTCTTTGAGAAAGAAATGGAAACCTTGTCATAAACAACACATAAACTGTCATATCTTGTATACGAACCAATAAATTCATCCCAAACTTTCAAGCAAAACATAGTCAATAAAGTAAAAAAAAAACACACACACACAAAAACAATTTGTTTAGTCCATCAGATGACAATGATCTCTATGTACTACAGTGACTTAGAGGGCAGTACATAAAGTGCGCGCGTGTGTGACAAATCACATCATTCACAAAAACCCAAAATTCGAGAAATTGTTATGGCAAAAAAAAGACCCACAACATCGTGGGGTGCATCGTAATAATTATGGCTACAAAATCTTAATTATACCCTTCACCACTACTGTGGTACAGGGTATAATAAGTTTGTGCAATTGTATGTAACGCCCAGAAGGAAAAGTCAGAGACCCATCGTTTAGTTTACCGATTGTCTTAGAATTGAATTCTGAGTCGATTTAGCTATGTCCATCTGTCTGTCTGCCTGTTTGTCTGTCAGTCCGCCTGTCTGTCTGTTCATGTATTTTAGTGTTCAAAGTACAGGTCGCAGTTTAAGTCCGATCGTCCTCAAATTTGGCATAGGCTCTGTTTTCGGGACAAAGACAATCGCTACTGATTCCATATATATTTATCACCGATCTGGTCATAATTGGCGTGTTTATCAATCGATCTTTTTCAAATTCAGTACATCCAAATATTTGATGAGTCTTGAAAAACTTGCAAAATACCAGCCAAATCGGTTCAAATTTCGATATAGCTTCCATAAATATATTTCGCCCGATATGCACTTATATGTTCCCAGAAGCTAGAGTTTTACCCTGATTTGCTCACAATTTTGTACAAGGAGTTCTGTTATTATTGTCGTCAATTGTGGCAAATTTAGTTAAAATCGGTTCAGATTTAGATATAGCTCCCATATATATATTTCGCCCGATTTAGACTCATATGACCACAGAGGTCAAAATTTAACACCGATTTACGTAAAATTATGCACAAGGAATAGAATTGACATTCTAGCATTGCATGTTAAATTTGGTTGAAATCGGTTTAGATTTATGGCGTTTTCGTTTCGCAAAAAATATGTTGCCCTGGTGTTACACTACTTTTTTCCTCATTGTATTTTCCCTGAAATTAAAGTGTCATTCCAATGTTATTGTTAATTCATAATGTTGTGAGGGATACAGGATCCAAAATCTATGATAATGTCCTTCACATTTGGCAATCAATTTCGAGAATGTTGCACATTTTTCCCCAATCGAAATCGCAATTAGATATAACTCACATATATACCTTTCGTCCGATTTAGACTCATCTGACCACAGAGGCCAAAATTTACTACCCATTTGCGTGGAATTTTGCACAGAGAGTAGAATTGACATTCTACCAATGCTGGCTAAATCTAGTTGAAATCGGTTCAAATTTAGATATAGCTTCCATATATATTTTTCGCCCGAGTTAGACTCATATGACCGTAAAGACCAAATTTTAACACCGATTCACGTAAAATTTTGCACAGAGAGTCGAATTGATATTCTACAAATCCTTGCTAAATTTGGTTGAAATCAAATTTAGATATAGCTCCCATATATATTTTTCGCCCGATTTAGACTCATATGACCATAGAGGCCAAAGTTTTACTTCGATTTATATGATTTATGGCTATCCATGCCAAATTTGGTTAAAATCGGTTTAGATTTAGATATAGCTCCAATATATATCATTCGCCTGATATGGATTTAATTGGCCCTAGAGACCAAATTTTTTCCATTATTTCCTTCAAATTTTGCACATTGTTCTCGAATGTTCAAGCTTGCCAAATTTCGTTAAATAGGCCCAGGTTTCTTTAAATAGCTTCCATATATCTTTAGCCCGATTTAGATTCATATAACAACCGGAGATCATGTACTTGAAATTTTGCCCTGAGAGAAATGCTATCAAAATTGTTGGTGGTGGTGAAGGGTATAAAATAGCCGGCCCCGACCGACTATACTACTATGTTTATTTTTGTTTTTAGCTAAACACACACTGTGTGAATGTTTTGGTCGAAAGTTAATAAAAATTTCGTAAAATCTACCAGAACACATCAATTCGGTTTGGAACATTGGTAAACCGAAAGTGAACCAATTACAATGCAAGAATAGAAATTTCTACTTTGTGAATAAATTTTTTCTTTGTGAATAAATCTTTTGTTTTTCCTACAACCACATTATTGGGAGCCACCGTGGTGCAATGGTTAGCATGACCGCCTTGCGTACACAAGGTCGTGGGTTCAATTCCTGCTTCGACCGAAAACCAAAAAGCTTTTCAGCGGTGGATTATCCCACCTCAGTAATGCTGGTGACTTTCTGAAAGTTTCAAAGCTTCTCTAAGTGGTTTCACTATAATGTGGAACGACGTTCGGACTCGGCTATAAAAAGGAGGTCCTTTGTCATTGAGCTTAATATGGAATCCGGCAGCACTCCGTGATAAGAGAGAAGTTCACCAATGTGGTATCACAATGGACTGAATAGTCTAAGTGAGCCTGATACATCGGGCTGCCACCTAACCTAACGTAACCTACAACCACACTCAAAAAGAAGTTTACTTGAATCCAAAGATTTTGACCTTTAGGTTCCCTTAAGGATTTTGGTATGGACTCCGAACCAAGATGCGGCTTCTTTAAAATGAAGACATTAAAGATTACGAAACCAAAATTTTAGTATGCGCAATTTACAAAATATTAGGGACAAATTTATTTAAAATAATAAAATTTTAATTAAAATAAGTCTAAAATCTTTGCTTCAAAAATTTTTTTTCATTAAATTTAGGACACAAATTTTGTAAATTTGCGTCCCTCCGTTAACGTCACATGTCTTTGAACTAAGGCTAATTTTCCTTAAAGTAAAGAAACACATTTTTGATTTAAAAAAATCGCCCTTAAATTAACAAAAATGTTGAATTTTTAGATTTAAGATAAAACGCCCCAACTATAGGCTAAGACATATTTTGATAATTTAGCATCTTTGGCTTAAAGTTTTTTTTTTTTTAATTAAGAACATTGATCCTAAATATTTTTTGCGTTGTTTACTTTCACGAAAGTGATCAGTTACCGAATTTGGTTTTCTCCGATGAGAAGTCATTCCAAATTGAGCAGTTTATGAACAAACAAAATTATCGGATTTACTTGCCAAAGAGATCATCGACAGGGGGTTTAAAATAATTGTCGAATAAAGCCCTGGGCAGAGAGGACTTGGCATCACGGTTGCCACTGATGCCAAAACTATACCAAAATTTTAAGAAAAGTTTACCAAAAATCTATTAAATTAAAAAAAAACTTACTTTGAAGTTTTTATCAAAATTTTATTTCTATCGAAAATTTTCCCAAATTTCATTTCTATAGAAAATTTTGTCAAAATTTTATTTCTATCGACAAGTTTCTTAAAAATTTTTTTCTATTGAAAACTTTGCTAACATTTTGCTTTTTGGGAGCCACCGTGGTGCAATGGTTAGCATGCCCGCCTTGCATACACAAGGTCGTGGGTTCGACCGAACACCTCCTACGACCGAACACCAAAAAGTTTTTCAGCGGTGGATTATCCCACCTCAGTAATGCTGGTGACATTTCTGAGGATTTCAAATCTTCTCTAAGTGGTTTCACTGGAATGTGGAACGCCGTTCGGACTCGTCTATAAAAAGGAGATCCCTTGTCATTGAGCTTAACATGGAATCGGGCAGCACTCAGTGATAAGAGAGAAGTTCACCAATGTGGTATCACAATTGACTGAATAGTCTAAGTGAGCCTGATACATCGGGCTGCCACATAACCTAACCTAACATTTTGTTTCTATAGAATATTTTGTCACCATTTCTTTTCTATTGGAAATTTTCTCAAAATTTCATTTCTATAGAAAATTTTGTCAAAATTTTATTTCTATACAAAATTTTTTCAAAATTTTATATCTGCTGTTTTTGATTTCAGCTCATTCCTCATCAGCATCCTCTACTTGCATAAGCCATAAGCCGGCTATCATGTAAAACCTTTTTTCGGAAGGTTCAAGTGT